>NW_028120240.1:0-24216 GCF_965178545.1 Coloeus monedula
AGAAGGGAAAGACAGAGTGCAGAGGACAGTTTGTGGTGCTTGCCGTGAGGCAAGGGGAAGGTTCAGCCCAGCAGTGGCTGTTACTCCTGGAGCCTTTTTCTTTGCGAGCAGCTGCTGCAAGTGGGCAAGGGAGCTGCGAGAGTGCATGGTGTGAGGAGGGCACGTCTCTCGGAGAAAGAAGCTGCCCAGGCGCAGTGTGCTGTGCTCAGTTTCAAGGCTGCTTAGAGACGGGGGACTGGAAGAACGCCTCTTCTTTCTGGACGCCTCCTTCTGCGTGCGCTCAAGCTGCGTGGACTCTGCAACAGTGCGGCTGTAAGAAACTGTTTCTGGCCAGCTTGTGTGATGGAGTGTGCAAGGGCTGCGCCTTACTCTCGGAAGCAGCCGGAGCATTCTCAGCTGACTGTGCTTGTGAAGCAGCTTTGCGCTGATCTGCAAGGCTGCAAGGTGCGTGCTGGTACTTGGAAGCGAGAAGGCGGCGGCAGAGAGCACGGCGATCTGACGGCGCTGGGCAGGCTGTAAAGGAAAGAAGAGTAGCCCTGGAATGTGCTGCAAATGCAAGTTTCCACGCATCGGGGGCAAGCTCTGGGGAAGCTCGTGGACCTCAACCTGTTCTCTGTGCCAGACGTAGCCGAGAAGCTTTCCGTTAAGGTTCAGGCTACAAGGCAGACCGAGTGTGCTGCTACCTAGCGCTGAGAGAGAAAGTGCAGAGCGCAGGCGTGTTTGGGCAGAAGCAGCAGCCTGGAGGCTTTCGCCGCCGGCACCGTGCTCTCTGGGCGAGAAGCAAGACGACTGTTCGTCTCCAGCAAAACGAAAGCGCGACGTGCTACGAAGAGCATAAGAACGAAGGCAGAGCGGCGGGCTGCTGTGCGAATGGCCCAGGCTGCAAGAGGAAGCGTGCCTGCCACTCGCCTGTTTGCGGATTCGCTTGAGCAGTCGGAAGCAGAAAGTGCAACTTGCGGCTACTTGTGCTGCTACCTATTTCTCTTCCAGTATTGCCTGGAACCAATTCTGCTCGCTTCGTGCTTGGAGATGCAGAGATGCCAGTGGTAGTAGATGCGGTGGAGAAGGGAAAGACAGAGTGCAGAGGACAGTTTGTGGTGCTTGCCGTGAGGCAAGGGGAAGGTTCAGCCCAGCAGTGGCTGTTACTCCTGGAGCCTTTTTCTTTGCGAGCAGCTGCTGCAAGTGGGCAAGGGAGCTGCGAGAGTGCATGGTGTGAGGAGGGCACGTCTCTCGGAGAAAGAAGCTGCCCAGGCGCAGTGTGCTGTGCTCAGTTTCAAGGCTGCTTAGAGACGGGGGACTGGAAGAACGCCTCTTCTTTCTGGACGCCTCCTTCTGCGTGCGCTCAAGCTGCGTGGACTCTGCAACAGTGCGGCTGTAAGAAACTGTTTCTGGCCAGCTTGTGTGATGGAGTGTGCAAGGGCTGCGCCTTACTCTCGGAAGCAGCCGGAGCATTCTCAGCTGACTGTGCTTGTGAAGCAGCTTTGCGCTGATCTGCAAGGCTGCAAGGTGCGTGCTGGTACTTGGAAGCGAGAAGGCGGCGGCAGAGAGCACGGCGATCTGACGGCGCTGGGCAGGCTGTAAAGGAAAGAAGAGTAGCCCTGGAATGTGCTGCAAATGCAAGTTTCCACGCATCGGGGGCAAGCTCTGGGGAAGCTCGTGGACCTCAACCTGTTCTCTGTGCCAGACGTAGCCGAGAAGCTTTCCGTTAAGGTTCAGGCTACAAGGCAGACCGAGTGTGCTGCTACCTAGCGCTGAGAGAGAAAGTGCAGAGCGCAGGCGTGTTGGGCAGAAGCAGCAGCCTGGAGGCTTTCGCCGCCGGCACCGTGCTCTCTGGGCGAGAAGCAGACGACTGTTCGTCTCCAGCAAAACGAAAGCGCGACGTGCTACGAAGAGCATAAGAACGAAGGCAGAGCGGCGGGCTGCTGTGCGAATGGCCCAGGCTGCAAGAGGAAGCGTGCCTGCCACTCGCCTGTTTGCGGATTCGCTTGAGCAGTCGGAAGCAGAAAGTGCAACTTGCGGCTACTTGTGCTGCTACCTATTTCTCTTCCAGTATTGCCTGGAACCAATTCTGCTCGCTTCGTGCTTGGAGATGCAGAGATGCCAGTGGTAGTAGATGCGGTGGAGAAGGGAAAGACAGAGTGCAGAGGACAGTTTGTGGTGCTTGCCGTGAGGCAAGGGGAAGGTTCAGCCCAGCAGTGGCTGTTACTCCTGGAGCCTTTTTCTTTGCGAGCAGCTGCTGCAAGTGGGCAAGGGAGCTGCGAGAGTGCATGGTGTGAGGAGGGCACGTCTCTCGGAGAAAGAAGCTGCCCAGGCGCAGTGTGCTGTGCTCAGTTTCAAGGCTGCTTAGAGACGGGGGACTGGAAGAACGCCTCTTCTTTCTGGACGCCTCCTTCTGCGTGCGCTCAAGCTGCGTGGACTCTGCAACAGTGCGGCTGTAAGAAACTGTTTCTGGCCAGCTTGTGTGATGGAGTGTGCAAGGGCTGCGCCTTACTCTCGGAAGCAGCCGGAGCATTCTCAGCTGACTGTGCTTGTGAAGCAGCTTTGCGCTGATCTGCAAGGCTGCAAGGTGCGTGCTGGTACTTGGAAGCGAGAAGGCGGCGGCAGAGAGCACGGCGATCTGACGGCGCTGGGCAGGCTGTAAAGGAAAGAAGAGTAGCCCTGGAATGTGCTGCAAATGCAAGTTTCCACGCATCGGGGGCAAGCTCTGGGGAAGCTCGTGGACCTCAACCTGTTCTCTGTGCCAGACGTAGCCGAGAAGCTTTCCGTTAAGGTTCAGGCTACAAGGCAGACCGAGTGTGCTGCTACCTAGCGCTGAGAGAGAAAGTGCAGAGCGCAGGCGTGTTTGGGCAGAAGCAGCAGCCTGGAGGCTTTCGCCGCCGGCACCGTGCTCTCTGGGCGAGAAGCAGACGACTGTTCGTCTCCAGCAAAACGAAAGCGCGACGTGCTACGAAGAGCATAAGAACGAAGGCAGAGCGGCGGGCTGCTGTGCGAATGGCCCAGGCTGCAAGAGGAAGCGTGCCTGCCACTCGCCTGTTTGCGGATTCGCTTGAGCAGTCGGAAGCAGAAAGTGCAACTTGCGGCTACTTGTGCTGCTACCTATTTCTCTTCCAGTATTGCCTGGAACCAATTCTGCTCGCTTCGTGCTTGGAGATGCAGAGATGCCAGTGGTAGTAGATGCGGTGGAGAAGGGAAAGACAGAGTGCAGAGGACAGTTTGTGGTGCTTGCCGTGAGGCAAGGGGAAGGTTCAGCCCAGCAGTGGCTGTTACTCCTGGAGCCTTTTTCTTTGCGAGCAGCTGCTGCAAGTGGGCAAGGGAGCTGCGAGAGTGCATGGTGTGAGGAGGGCACGTCTCTCGGAGAAAGAAGCTGCCCAGGCGCAGTGTGCTGTGCTCAGTTTCAAGGCTGCTTAGAGACGGGGGACTGGAAGAACGCCTCTTCTTTCTGGACGCCTCCTTCTGCGTGCGCTCAAGCTGCGTGGACTCTGCAACAGTGCGGCTGTAAGAAACTGTTTCTGGCCAGCTTGTGTGATGGAGTGTGCAAGGGCTGCGCCTTACTCTCGGAAGCAGCCGGAGCATTCTCAGCTGACTGTGCTTGTGAAGCAGCTTTGCGCTGATCTGCAAGGCTGCAAGGTGCGTGCTGGTACTTGGAAGCGAGAAGGCGGCGGCAGAGAGCACGGCGATCTGACGGCGCTGGGCAGGCTGTAAAGGAAAGAAGAGTAGCCCTGGAATGTGCTGCAAATGCAAGTTTCCACGCATCGGGGGCAAGCTCTGGGGAAGCTCGTGGACCTCAACCTGTTCTCTGTGCCAGACGTAGCCGAGAAGCTTTCCGTTAAGGTTCAGGCTACAAGGCAGACCGAGTGTGCTGCTACCTAGCGCTGAGAGAGAAAGTGCAGAGCGCAGGCGTGTTTGGGCAGAAGCAGCAGCCTGGAGGCTTTCGCCGCCGGCACCGTGCTCTCTGGGCGAGAAGCAGACGACTGTTCGTCTCCAGCAAAACGAAAGCGCGACGTGCTACGAAGAGCATAAGAACGAAGGCAGAGCGGCGGGCTGCTGTGCGAATGGCCCAGGCTGCAAGAGGAAGCGTGCCTGCCACTCGCCTGTTTGCGGATTCGCTTGAGCAGTCGGAAGCAGAAAGTGCAACTTGCGGCTACTTGTGCTGCTACCTATTTCTCTTCCAGTATTGCCTGGAACCAATTCTGCTCGCTTCGTGCTTGGAGATGCAGAGATGCCAGTGGTAGTAGATGCGGTGGAGAAGGGAAAGACAGAGTGCAGAGGACAGTTTGTGGTGCTTGCCGTGAGGCAAGGGGAAGGTTCAGCCCAGCAGTGGCTGTTACTCCTGGAGCCTTTTTCTTTGCGAGCAGCTGCTGCAAGTGGGCAAGGGAGCTGCGAGAGTGCATGGTGTGAGGAGGGCACGTCTCTCGGAGAAAGAAGCTGCCCAGGCGCAGTGTGCTGTGCTCAGTTTCAAGGCTGCTTAGAGACGGGGGACTGGAAGAACGCCTCTTCTTTCTGGACGCCTCCTTCTGCGTGCGCTCAAGCTGCGTGGACTCTGCAACAGTGCGGCTGTAAGAAACTGTTTCTGGCCAGCTTGTGTGATGGAGTGTGCAAGGGCTGCGCCTTACTCTCGGAAGCAGCCGGAGCATTCTCAGCTGACTGTGCTTGTGAAGCAGCTTTGCGCTGATCTGCAAGGCTGCAAGGTGCGTGCTGGTACTTGGAAGCGAGAAGGCGGCGGCAGAGAGCACGGCGATCTGACGGCGCTGGGCAGGCTGTAAAGGAAAGAAGAGTAGCCCTGGAATGTGCTGCAAATGCAAGTTTCCACGCATCGGGGGCAAGCTCTGGGGAAGCTCGTGGACCTCAACCTGTTCTCTGTGCCAGACGTAGCCGAGAAGCTTTCCGTTAAGGTTCAGGCTACAAGGCAGACCGAGTGTGCTGCTACCTAGCGCTGAGAGAGAAAGTGCAGAGCGCAGGCGTGTTTGGGCAGAAGCAGCAGCCTGGAGGCTTTCGCCGCCGGCACCGTGCTCTCTGGGCGAGAAGCAGACGACTGTTCGTCTCCAGCAAAACGAAAGCGCGACGTGCTACGAAGAGCATAAGAACGAAGGCAGAGCGGCGGGCTGCTGTGCGAATGGCCCAGGCTGCAAGAGGAAGCGTGCCTGCCACTCGCCTGTTTGCGGATTCGCTTGAGCAGTCGGAAGCAGAAAGTGCAACTTGCGGCTACTTGTGCTGCTACCTATTTCTCTTCCAGTATTGCCTGGAACCAATTCTGCTCGCTTCGTGCTTGGAGATGCAGAGATGCCAGTGGTAGTAGATGCGGTGGAGAAGGGAAAGACAGAGTGCAGAGGACAGTTTGTGGTGCTTGCCGTGAGGCAAGGGGAAGGTTCAGCCCAGCAGTGGCTGTTACTCCTGGAGCCTTTTTCTTTGCGAGCAGCTGCTGCAAGTGGGCAAGGGAGCTGCGAGAGTGCATGGTGTGAGGAGGGCACGTCTCTCGGAGAAAGAAGCTGCCCAGGCGCAGTGTGCTGTGCTCAGTTTCAAGGCTGCTTAGAGACGGGGGACTGGAAGAACGCCTCTTCTTTCTGGACGCCTCCTTCTGCGTGCGCTCAAGCTGCGTGGACTCTGCAACAGTGCGGCTGTAAGAAACTGTTTCTGGCCAGCTTGTGTGATGGAGTGTGCAAGGGCTGCGCCTTACTCTCGGAAGCAGCCGGAGCATTCTCAGCTGACTGTGCTTGTGAAGCAGCTTTGCGCTGATCTGCAAGGCTGCAAGGTGCGTGCTGGTACTTGGAAGCGAGAAGGCGGCGGCAGAGAGCACGGCGATCTGACGGCGCTGGGCAGGCTGTAAAGGAAAGAAGAGTAGCCCTGGAATGTGCTGCAAATGCAAGTTTCCACGCATCGGGGGCAAGCTCTGGGGAAGCTCGTGGACCTCAACCTGTTCTCTGTGCCAGACGTAGCCGAGAAGCTTTCCGTTAAGGTTCAGGCTACAAGGCAGACCGAGTGTGCTGCTACCTAGCGCTGAGAGAGAAAGTGCAGAGCGCAGGCGTGTTTGGGCAGAAGCAGCAGCCTGGAGGCTTTCGCCGCCGGCACCGTGCTCTCTGGGCGAGAAGCAGACGACTGTTCGTCTCCAGCAAAACGAAAGCGCGACGTGCTACGAAGAGCATAAGAACGAAGGCAGAGCGGCGGGCTGCTGTGCGAATGGCCCAGGCTGCAAGAGGAAGCGTGCCTGCCACTCGCCTGTTTGCGGATTCGCTTGAGCAGTCGGAAGCAGAAAGTGCAACTTGCGGCTACTTGTGCTGCTACCTATTTCTCTTCCAGTATTGCCTGGAACCAATTCTGCTCGCTTCGTGCTTGGAGATGCAGAGATGCCAGTGGTAGTAGATGCGGTGGAGAAGGGAAAGACAGAGTGCAGAGGACAGTTTGTGGTGCTTGCCGTGAGGCAAGGGGAAGGTTCAGCCCAGCAGTGGCTGTTACTCCTGGAGCCTTTTTCTTTGCGAGCAGCTGCTGCAAGTGGGCAAGGGAGCTGCGAGAGTGCATGGTGTGAGGAGGGCACGTCTCTCGGAGAAAGAAGCTGCCCAGGCGCAGTGTGCTGTGCTCAGTTTCAAGGCTGCTTAGAGACGGGGGACTGGAAGAACGCCTCTTCTTTCTGGACGCCTCCTTCTGCGTGCGCTCAAGCTGCGTGGACTCTGCAACAGTGCGGCTGTAAGAAACTGTTTCTGGCCAGCTTGTGTGATGGAGTGTGCAAGGGCTGCGCCTTACTCTCGGAAGCAGCCGGAGCATTCTCAGCTGACTGTGCTTGTGAAGCAGCTTTGCGCTGATCTGCAAGGCTGCAAGGTGCGTGCTGGTACTTGGAAGCGAGAAGGCGGCGGCAGAGAGCACGGCGATCTGACGGCGCTGGGCAGGCTGTAAAGGAAAGAAGAGTAGCCCTGGAATGTGCTGCAAATGCAAGTTTCCACGCATCGGGGGCAAGCTCTGGGGAAGCTCGTGGACCTCAACCTGTTCTCTGTGCCAGACGTAGCCGAGAAGCTTTCCGTTAAGGTTCAGGCTACAAGGCAGACCGAGTGTGCTGCTACCTAGCGCTGAGAGAGAAAGTGCAGAGCGCAGGCGTGTTTGGGCAGAAGCAGCAGCCTGGAGGCTTTCGCCGCCGGCACCGTGCTCTCTGGGCGAGAAGCAGACGACTGTTCGTCTCCAGCAAAACGAAAGCGCGACGTGCTACGAAGAGCATAAGAACGAAGGCAGAGCGGCGGGCTGCTGTGCGAATGGCCCAGGCTGCAAGAGGAAGCGTGCCTGCCACTCGCCTGTTTGCGGATTCGCTTGAGCAGTCGGAAGCAGAAAGTGCAACTTGCGGCTACTTGTGCTGCTACCTATTTCTCTTCCAGTATTGCCTGGAACCAATTCTGCTCGCTTCGTGCTTGGAGATGCAGAGATGCCAGTGGTAGTAGATGCGGTGGAGAAGGGAAAGACAGAGTGCAGAGGACAGTTTGTGGTGCTTGCCGTGAGGCAAGGGGAAGGTTCAGCCCAGCAGTGGCTGTTACTCCTGGAGCCTTTTTCTTTGCGAGCAGCTGCTGCAAGTGGGCAAGGGAGCTGCGAGAGTGCATGGTGTGAGGAGGGCACGTCTCTCGGAGAAAGAAGCTGCCCAGGCGCAGTGTGCTGTGCTCAGTTTCAAGGCTGCTTAGAGACGGGGGACTGGAAGAACGCCTCTTCTTTCTGGACGCCTCCTTCTGCGTGCGCTCAAGCTGCGTGGACTCTGCAACAGTGCGGCTGTAAGAAACTGTTTCTGGCCAGCTTGTGTGATGGAGTGTGCAAGGGCTGCGCCTTACTCTCGGAAGCAGCCGGAGCATTCTCAGCTGACTGTGCTTGTGAAGCAGCTTTGCGCTGATCTGCAAGGCTGCAAGGTGCGTGCTGGTACTTGGAAGCGAGAAGGCGGCGGCAGAGAGCACGGCGATCTGACGGCGCTGGGCAGGCTGTAAAGGAAAGAAGAGTAGCCCTGGAATGTGCTGCAAATGCAAGTTTCCACGCATCGGGGGCAAGCTCTGGGGAAGCTCGTGGACCTCAACCTGTTCTCTGTGCCAGACGTAGCCGAGAAGCTTTCCGTTAAGGTTCAGGCTACAAGGCAGACCGAGTGTGCTGCTACCTAGCGCTGAGAGAGAAAGTGCAGAGCGCAGGCGTGTTTGGGCAGAAGCAGCAGCCTGGAGGCTTTCGCCGCCGGCACCGTGCTCTCTGGGCGAGAAGCAGACGACTGTTCGTCTCCAGCAAAACGAAAGCGCGACGTGCTACGAAGAGCATAAGAACGAAGGCAGAGCGGCGGGCTGCTGTGCGAATGGCCCAGGCTGCAAGAGGAAGCGTGCCTGCCACTCGCCTGTTTGCGGATTCGCTTGAGCAGTCGGAAGCAGAAAGTGCAACTTGCGGCTACTTGTGCTGCTACCTATTTCTCTTCCAGTATTGCCTGGAACCAATTCTGCTCGCTTCGTGCTTGGAGATGCAGAGATGCCAGTGGTAGTAGATGCGGTGGAGAAGGGAAAGACAGAGTGCAGAGGACAGTTTGTGGTGCTTGCCGTGAGGCAAGGGGAAGGTTCAGCCCAGCAGTGGCTGTTACTCCTGGAGCCTTTTTCTTTGCGAGCAGCTGCTGCAAGTGGGCAAGGGAGCTGCGAGAGTGCATGGTGTGAGGAGGGCACGTCTCTCGGAGAAAGAAGCTGCCCAGGCGCAGTGTGCTGTGCTCAGTTTCAAGGCTGCTTAGAGACGGGGGACTGGAAGAACGCCTCTTCTTTCTGGACGCCTCCTTCTGCGTGCGCTCAAGCTGCGTGGACTCTGCAACAGTGCGGCTGTAAGAAACTGTTTCTGGCCAGCTTGTGTGATGGAGTGTGCAAGGGCTGCGCCTTACTCTCGGAAGCAGCCGGAGCATTCTCAGCTGACTGTGCTTGTGAAGCAGCTTTGCGCTGATCTGCAAGGCTGCAAGGTGCGTGCTGGTACTTGGAAGCGAGAAGGCGGCGGCAGAGAGCACGGCGATCTGACGGCGCTGGGCAGGCTGTAAAGGAAAGAAGAGTAGCCCTGGAATGTGCTGCAAATGCAAGTTTCCACGCATCGGGGGCAAGCTCTGGGGAAGCTCGTGGACCTCAACCTGTTCTCTGTGCCAGACGTAGCCGAGAAGCTTTCCGTTAAGGTTCAGGCTACAAGGCAGACCGAGTGTGCTGCTACCTAGCGCTGAGAGAGAAAGTGCAGAGCGCAGGCGTGTTTGGGCAGAAGCAGCAGCCTGGAGGCTTTCGCCGCCGGCACCGTGCTCTCTGGGCGAGAAGCAGACGACTGTTCGTCTCCAGCAAAACGAAAGCGCGACGTGCTACGAAGAGCATAAGAACGAAGGCAGAGCGGCGGGCTGCTGTGCGAATGGCCCAGGCTGCAAGAGGAAGCGTGCCTGCCACTCGCCTGTTTGCGGATTCGCTTGAGCAGTCGGAAGCAGAAAGTGCAACTTGCGGCTACTTGTGCTGCTACCTATTTCTCTTCCAGTATTGCCTGGAACCAATTCTGCTCGCTTCGTGCTTGGAGATGCAGAGATGCCAGTGGTAGTAGATGCGGTGGAGAAGGGAAAGACAGAGTGCAGAGGACAGTTTGTGGTGCTTGCCGTGAGGCAAGGGGAAGGTTCAGCCCAGCAGTGGCTGTTACTCCTGGAGCCTTTTTCTTTGCGAGCAGCTGCTGCAAGTGGGCAAGGGAGCTGCGAGAGTGCATGGTGTGAGGAGGGCACGTCTCTCGGAGAAAGAAGCTGCCCAGGCGCAGTGTGCTGTGCTCAGTTTCAAGGCTGCTTAGAGACGGGGGACTGGAAGAACGCCTCTTCTTTCTGGACGCCTCCTTCTGCGTGCGCTCAAGCTGCGTGGACTCTGCAACAGTGCGGCTGTAAGAAACTGTTTCTGGCCAGCTTGTGTGATGGAGTGTGCAAGGGCTGCGCCTTACTCTCGGAAGCAGCCGGAGCATTCTCAGCTGACTGTGCTTGTGAAGCAGCTTTGCGCTGATCTGCAAGGCTGCAAGGTGCGTGCTGGTACTTGGAAGCGAGAAGGCGGCGGCAGAGAGCACGGCGATCTGACGGCGCTGGGCAGGCTGTAAAGGAAAGAAGAGTAGCCCTGGAATGTGCTGCAAATGCAAGTTTCCACGCATCGGGGGCAAGCTCTGGGGAAGCTCGTGGACCTCAACCTGTTCTCTGTGCCAGACGTAGCCGAGAAGCTTTCCGTTAAGGTTCAGGCTACAAGGCAGACCGAGTGTGCTGCTACCTAGCGCTGAGAGAGAAAGTGCAGAGCGCAGGCGTGTTTGGGCAGAAGCAGCAGCCTGGAGGCTTTCGCCGCCGGCACCGTGCTCTCTGGGCGAGAAGCAGACGACTGTTCGTCTCCAGCAAAACGAAAGCGCGACGTGCTACGAAGAGCATAAGAACGAAGGCAGAGCGGCGGGCTGCTGTGCGAATGGCCCAGGCTGCAAGAGGAAGCGTGCCTGCCACTCGCCTGTTTGCGGATTCGCTTGAGCAGTCGGAAGCAGAAAGTGCAACTTGCGGCTACTTGTGCTGCTACCTATTTCTCTTCCAGTATTGCCTGGAACCAATTCTGCTCGCTTCGTGCTTGGAGATGCAGAGATGCCAGTGGTAGTAGATGCGGTGGAGAAGGGAAAGACAGAGTGCAGAGGACAGTTTGTGGTGCTTGCCGTGAGGCAAGGGGAAGGTTCAGCCCAGCAGTGGCTGTTACTCCTGGAGCCTTTTTCTTTGCGAGCAGCTGCTGCAAGTGGGCAAGGGAGCTGCGAGAGTGCATGGTGTGAGGAGGGCACGTCTCTCGGAGAAAGAAGCTGCCCAGGCGCAGTGTGCTGTGCTCAGTTTCAAGGCTGCTTAGAGACGGGGGACTGGAAGAACGCCTCTTCTTTCTGGACGCCTCCTTCTGCGTGCGCTCAAGCTGCGTGGACTCTGCAACAGTGCGGCTGTAAGAAACTGTTTCTGGCCAGCTTGTGTGATGGAGTGTGCAAGGGCTGCGCCTTACTCTCGGAAGCAGCCGGAGCATTCTCAGCTGACTGTGCTTGTGAAGCAGCTTTGCGCTGATCTGCAAGGCTGCAAGGTGCGTGCTGGTACTTGGAAGCGAGAAGGCGGCGGCAGAGAGCACGGCGATCTGACGGCGCTGGGCAGGCTGTAAAGGAAAGAAGAGTAGCCCTGGAATGTGCTGCAAATGCAAGTTTCCACGCATCGGGGGCAAGCTCTGGGGAAGCTCGTGGACCTCAACCTGTTCTCTGTGCCAGACGTAGCCGAGAAGCTTTCCGTTAAGGTTCAGGCTACAAGGCAGACCGAGTGTGCTGCTACCTAGCGCTGAGAGAGAAAGTGCAGAGCGCAGGCGTGTTTGGGCAGAAGCAGCAGCCTGGAGGCTTTCGCCGCCGGCACCGTGCTCTCTGGGCGAGAAGCAGACGACTGTTCGTCTCCAGCAAAACGAAAGCGCGACGTGCTACGAAGAGCATAAGAACGAAGGCAGAGCGGCGGGCTGCTGTGCGAATGGCCCAGGCTGCAAGAGGAAGCGTGCCTGCCACTCGCCTGTTTGCGGATTCGCTTGAGCAGTCGGAAGCAGAAAGTGCAACTTGCGGCTACTTGTGCTGCTACCTATTTCTCTTCCAGTATTGCCTGGAACCAATTCTGCTCGCTTCGTGCTTGGAGATGCAGAGATGCCAGTGGTAGTAGATGCGGTGGAGAAGGGAAAGACAGAGTGCAGAGGACAGTTTGTGGTGCTTGCCGTGAGGCAAGGGGAAGGTTCAGCCCAGCAGTGGCTGTTACTCCTGGAGCCTTTTTCTTTGCGAGCAGCTGCTGCAAGTGGGCAAGGGAGCTGCGAGAGTGCATGGTGTGAGGAGGGCACGTCTCTCGGAGAAAGAAGCTGCCCAGGCGCAGTGTGCTGTGCTCAGTTTCAAGGCTGCTTAGAGACGGGGGACTGGAAGAACGCCTCTTCTTTCTGGACGCCTCCTTCTGCGTGCGCTCAAGCTGCGTGGACTCTGCAACAGTGCGGCTGTAAGAAACTGTTTCTGGCCAGCTTGTGTGATGGAGTGTGCAAGGGCTGCGCCTTACTCTCGGAAGCAGCCGGAGCATTCTCAGCTGACTGTGCTTGTGAAGCAGCTTTGCGCTGATCTGCAAGGCTGCAAGGTGCGTGCTGGTACTTGGAAGCGAGAAGGCGGCGGCAGAGAGCACGGCGATCTGACGGCGCTGGGCAGGCTGTAAAGGAAAGAAGAGTAGCCCTGGAATGTGCTGCAAATGCAAGTTTCCACGCATCGGGGGCAAGCTCTGGGGAAGCTCGTGGACCTCAACCTGTTCTCTGTGCCAGACGTAGCCGAGAAGCTTTCCGTTAAGGTTCAGGCTACAAGGCAGACCGAGTGTGCTGCTACCTAGCGCTGAGAGAGAAAGTGCAGAGCGCAGGCGTGTTTGGGCAGAAGCAGCAGCCTGGAGGCTTTCGCCGCCGGCACCGTGCTCTCTGGGCGAGAAGCAGACGACTGTTCGTCTCCAGCAAAACGAAAGCGCGACGTGCTACGAAGAGCATAAGAACGAAGGCAGAGCGGCGGGCTGCTGTGCGAATGGCCCAGGCTGCAAGAGGAAGCGTGCCTGCCACTCGCCTGTTTGCGGATTCGCTTGAGCAGTCGGAAGCAGAAAGTGCAACTTGCGGCTACTTGTGCTGCTACCTATTTCTCTTCCAGTATTGCCTGGAACCAATTCTGCTCGCTTCGTGCTTGGAGATGCAGAGATGCCAGTGGTAGTAGATGCGGTGGAGAAGGGAAAGACAGAGTGCAGAGGACAGTTTGTGGTGCTTGCCGTGAGGCAAGGGGAAGGTTCAGCCCAGCAGTGGCTGTTACTCCTGGAGCCTTTTTCTTTGCGAGCAGCTGCTGCAAGTGGGCAAGGGAGCTGCGAGAGTGCATGGTGTGAGGAGGGCACGTCTCTCGGAGAAAGAAGCTGCCCAGGCGCAGTGTGCTGTGCTCAGTTTCAAGGCTGCTTAGAGACGGGGGACTGGAAGAACGCCTCTTCTTTCTGGACGCCTCCTTCTGCGTGCGCTCAAGCTGCGTGGACTCTGCAACAGTGCGGCTGTAAGAAACTGTTTCTGGCCAGCTTGTGTGATGGAGTGTGCAAGGGCTGCGCCTTACTCTCGGAAGCAGCCGGAGCATTCTCAGCTGACTGTGCTTGTGAAGCAGCTTTGCGCTGATCTGCAAGGCTGCAAGGTGCGTGCTGGTACTTGGAAGCGAGAAGGCGGCGGCAGAGAGCACGGCGATCTGACGGCGCTGGGCAGGCTGTAAAGGAAAGAAGAGTAGCCCTGGAATGTGCTGCAAATGCAAGTTTCCACGCATCGGGGGCAAGCTCTGGGGAAGCTCGTGGACCTCAACCTGTTCTCTGTGCCAGACGTAGCCGAGAAGCTTTCCGTTAAGGTTCAGGCTACAAGGCAGACCGAGTGTGCTGCTACCTAGCGCTGAGAGAGAAAGTGCAGAGCGCAGGCGTGTTTGGGCAGAAGCAGCAGCCTGGAGGCTTTCGCCGCCGGCACCGTGCTCTCTGGGCGAGAAGCAGACGACTGTTCGTCTCCAGCAAAACGAAAGCGCGACGTGCTACGAAGAGCATAAGAACGAAGGCAGAGCGGCGGGCTGCTGTGCGAATGGCCCAGGCTGCAAGAGGAAGCGTGCCTGCCACTCGCCTGTTTGCGGATTCGCTTGAGCAGTCGGAAGCAGAAAGTGCAACTTGCGGCTACTTGTGCTGCTACCTATTTCTCTTCCAGTATTGCCTGGAACCAATTCTGCTCGCTTCGTGCTTGGAGATGCAGAGATGCCAGTGGTAGTAGATGCGGTGGAGAAGGGAAAGACAGAGTGCAGAGGACAGTTTGTGGTGCTTGCCGTGAGGCAAGGGGAAGGTTCAGCCCAGCAGTGGCTGTTACTCCTGGAGCCTTTTTCTTTGCGAGCAGCTGCTGCAAGTGGGCAAGGGAGCTGCGAGAGTGCATGGTGTGAGGAGGGCACGTCTCTCAGAGAAAGAAGCTGCCCAGGCGCAGTGTGCTGTGCTCAGTTTCAAGGCTGCTTAGAGACGGGGGACTGGAAGAACGCCTCTTCTTTCTGGACGCCTCCTTCTGCGTGCGCTCAAGCTGCGTGGACTCTGCAACAGTGCGGCTGTAAGAAACTGTTTCTGGCCAGCTTGTGTGATGGAGTGTGCAAGGGCTGCGCCTTACTCTCGGAAGCAGCCGGAGCATTCTCAGCTGACTGTGCTTGTGAAGCAGCTTTGCGCTGATCTGCAAGGCTGCAAGGTGCGTGCTGGTACTTGGAAGCGAGAAGGCGGCGGCAGAGAGCACGGCGATCTGACGGCGCTGGGCAGGCTGTAAAGGAAAGAAGAGTAGCCCTGGAATGTGCTGCAAATGCAAGTTTCCACGCATCGGGGGCAAGCTCTGGGGAAGCTCGTGGACCTCAACCTGTTCTCTGTGCCAGACGTAGCCGAGAAGCTTTCCGTTAAGGTTCAGGCTACAAGGCAGACCGAGTGTGCTGCTACCTAGCGCTGAGAGAGAAAGTGCAGAGCGCAGGCGTGTTTGGGCAGAAGCAGCAGCCTGGAGGCTTTCGCCGCCGGCACCGTGCTCTCTGGGCGAGAAGCAGACGACTGTTCGTCTCCAGCAAAACGAAAGCGCGACGTGCTACGAAGAGCATAAGAACGAAGGCAGAGCGGCGGGCTGCTGTGCGAATGGCCCAGGCTGCAAGAGGAAGCGTGCCTGCCACTCGCCTGTTTGCGGATTCGCTTGAGCAGTCGGAAGCAGAAAGTGCAACTTGCGGCTACTTGTGCTGCTACCTATTTCTCTTCCAGTATTGCCTGGAACCAATTCTGCTCGCTTCGTGCTTGGAGATGCAGAGATGCCAGTGGTAGTAGATGCGGTGGAGAAGGGAAAGACAGAGTGCAGAGGACAGTTTGTGGTGCTTGCCGTGAGGCAAGGGGAAGGTTCAGCCCAGCAGTGGCTGTTACTCCTGGAGCCTTTTTCTTTGCGAGCAGCTGCTGCAAGTGGGCAAGGGAGCTGCGAGAGTGCATGGTGTGAGGAGGGCACGTCTCTCGGAGAAAGAAGCTGCCCAGGCGCAGTGTGCTGTGCTCAGTTTCAAGGCTGCTTAGAGACGGGGGACTGGAAGAACGCCTCTTCTTTCTGGACGCCTCCTTCTGCGTGCGCTCAAGCTGCGTGGACTCTGCAACAGTGCGGCTGTAAGAAACTGTTTCTGGCCAGCTTGTGTGATGGAGTGTGCAAGGGCTGCGCCTTACTCTCGGAAGCAGCCGGAGCATTCTCAGCTGACTGTGCTTGTGAAGCAGCTTTGCGCTGATCTGCAAGGCTGCAAGGTGCGTGCTGGTACTTGGAAGCGAGAAGGCGGCGGCAGAGAGCACGGCGATCTGACGGCGCTGGGCAGGCTGTAAAGGAAAGAAGAGTAGCCCTGGAATGTGCTGCAAATGCAAGTTTCCACGCATCGGGGGCAAGCTCTGGGGAAGCTCGTGGACCTCAACCTGTTCTCTGTGCCAGACGTAGCCGAGAAGCTTTCCGTTAAGGTTCAGGCTACAAGGCAGACCGAGTGTGCTGCTACCTAGCGCTGAGAGAGAAAGTGCAGAGCGCAGGCGTGTTTGGGCAGAAGCAGCAGCCTGGAGGCTTTCGCCGCCGGCACCGTGCTCTCTGGGCGAGAAGCAGACGACTGTTCGTCTCCAGCAAAACGAAAGCGCGACGTGCTACGAAGAGCATAAGAACGAAGGCAGAGCGGCGGGCTGCTGTGCGAATGGCCCAGGCTGCAAGAGGAAGCGTGCCTGCCACTCGCCTGTTTGCGGATTCGCTTGAGCAGTCGGAAGCAGAAAGTGCAACTTGCGGCTACTTGTGCTGCTACCTATTTCTCTTCCAGTATTGCCTGGAACCAATTCTGCTCGCTTCGTGCTTGGAGATGCAGAGATGCCAGTGGTAGTAGATGCGGTGGAGAAGGGAAAGACAGAGTGCAGAGGACAGTTTGTGGTGCTTGCCGTGAGGCAAGGGGAAGGTTCAGCCCAGCAGTGGCTGTTACTCCTGGAGCCTTTTTCTTTGCGAGCAGCTGCTGCAAGTGGGCAAGGGAGCTGCGAGAGTGCATGGTGTGAGGAGGGCACGTCTCTCGGAGAAAGAAGCTGCCCAGGCGCAGTGTGCTGTGCTCAGTTTCAAGGCTGCTTAGAGACGGGGGACTGGAAGAACGCCTCTTCTTTCTGGACGCCTCCTTCTGCGTGCGCTCAAGCTGCGTGGACTCTGCAACAGTGCGGCTGTAAGAAACTGTTTCTGGCCAGCTTGTGTGATGGAGTGTGCAAGGGCTGCGCCTTACTCTCGGAAGCAGCCGGAGCATTCTCAGCTGACTGTGCTTGTGAAGCAGCTTTGCGCTGATCTGCAAGGCTGCAAGGTGCGTGCTGGTACTTGGAAGCGAGAAGGCGGCGGCAGAGAGCACGGCGATCTGACGGCGCTGGGCAGGCTGTAAAGGAAAGAAGAGTAGCCCTGGAATGTGCTGCAAATGCAAGTTTCCACGCATCGGGGGCAAGCTCTGGGGAAGCTCGTGGACCTCAACCTGTTCTCTGTGCCAGACGTAGCCGAGAAGCTTTCCGTTAAGGTTCAGGCTACAAGGCAGACCGAGTGTGCTGCTACCTAGCGCTGAGAGAGAAAGTGCAGAGCGCAGGCGTGTTTGGGCAGAAGCAGCAGCCTGGAGGCTTTCGCCGCCGGCACCGTGCTCTCTGGGCGAGAAGCAGACGACTGTTCGTCTCCAGCAAAACGAAAGCGCGACGTGCTACGAAGAGCATAAGAACGAAGGCAGAGCGGCGGGCTGCTGTGCGAATGGCCCAGGCTGCAAGAGGAAGCGTGCCTGCCACTCGCCTGTTTGCGGATTCGCTTGAGCAGTCGGAAGCAGAAAGTGCAACTTGCGGCTACTTGTGCTGCTACCTATTTCTCTTCCAGTATTGCCTGGAACCAATTCTGCTCGCTTCGTGCTTGGAGATGCAGAGATGCCAGTGGTAGTAGATGCGGTGGAGAAGGGAAAGACAGAGTGCAGAGGACAGTTTGTGGTGCTTGCCGTGAGGCAAGGGGAAGGTTCAGCCCAGCAGTGGCTGTTACTCCTGGAGCCTTTTTCTTTGCGAGCAGCTGCTGCAAGTGGGCAAGGGAGCTGCGAGAGTGCATGGTGTGAGGAGGGCACGTCTCTCGGAGAAAGAAGCTGCCCAGGCGCAGTGTGCTGTGCTCAGTTTCAAGGCTGCTTAGAGACGGGGGACTGGAAGAACGCCTCTTCTTTCTGGACGCCTCCTTCTGCGTGCGCTCAAGCTGCGTGGACTCTGCAACAGTGCGGCTGTAAGAAACTGTTTCTGGCCAGCTTGTGTGATGGAGTGTGCAAGGGCTGCGCCTTACTCTCGGAAGCAGCCGGAGCATTCTCAGCTGACTGTGCTTGTGAAGCAGCTTTGCGCTGATCTGCAAGGCTGCAAGGTGCGTGCTGGTACTTGGAAGCGAGAAGGCGGCGGCAGAGAGCACGGCGATCTGACGGCGCTGGGCAGGCTGTAAAGGAAAGAAGAGTAGCCCTGGAATGTGCTGCAAATGCAAGTTTCCACGCATCGGGGGCAAGCTCTGGGGAAGCTCGTGGACCTCAACCTGTTCTCTGTGCCAGACGTAGCCGAGAAGCTTTCCGTTAAGGTTCAGGCTACAAGGCAGACCGAGTGTGCTGCTACCTAGCGCTGAGAGAGAAAGTGCAGAGCGCAGGCGTGTTTGGGCAGAAGCAGCAGCCTGGAGGCTTTCGCCGCCGGCACCGTGCTCTCTGGGCGAGAAGCAGACGACTGTTCGTCTCCAGCAAAACGAAAGCGCGACGTGCTACGAAGAGCATAAGAACGAAGGCAGAGCGGCGGGCTGCTGTGCGAATGGCCCAGGCTGCAAGAGGAAGCGTGCCTGCCACTCGCCTGTTTGCGGATTCGCTTGAGCAGTCGGAAGCAGAAAGTGCAACTTGCGGCTACTTGTGCTGCTACCTATTTCTCTTCCAGTATTGCCTGGAACCAATTCTGCTCGCTTCGTGCTTGGAGATGCAGAGATGCCAGTGGTAGTAGATGCGGTGGAGAAGGGAAAGACAGAGTGCAGAGGACAGTTTGTGGTGCTTGCCGTGAGGCAAGGGGAAGGTTCAGCCCAGCAGTGGCTGTTACTCCTGGAGCCTTTTTCTTTGCGAGCAGCTGCTGCAAGTGGGCAAGGGAGCTGCGAGAGTGCATGGTGTGAGGAGGGCACGTCTCTCGGAGAAAGAAGCTGCCCAGGCGCAGTGTGCTGTGCTCAGTTTCAAGGCTGCTTAGAGACGGGGGACTGGAAGAACGCCTCTTCTTTCTGGACGCCTCCTTCTGCGTGCGCTCAAGCTGCGTGGACTCTGCAACAGTGCGGCTGTAAGAAACTGTTTCTGGCCAGCTTGTGTGATGGAGTGTGCAAGGGCTGCGCCTTACTCTCGGAAGCAGCCGGAGCATTCTCAGCTGACTGTGCTTGTGAAGCAGCTTTGCGCTGATCTGCAAGGCTGCAAGGTGCGTGCTGGTACTTGGAAGCGAGAAGGCGGCGGCAGAGAGCACGGCGATCTGACGGCGCTGGGCAGGCTGTAAAGGAAAGAAGAGTAGCCCTGGAATGTGCTGCAAATGCAAGTTTCCACGCATCGGGGGCAAGCTCTGGGGAAGCTCGTGGACCTCAACCTGTTCTCTGTGCCAGACGTAGCCGAGAAGCTTTCCGTTAAGGTTCAGGCTACAAGGCAGACCGAGTGTGCTGCTACCTAGCGCTGAGAGAGAAAGTGCAGAGCGCAGGCGTGTTTGGGCAGAAGCAGCAGCCTGGAGGCTTTCGCCGCCGGCACCGTGCTCTCTGGGCGAGAAGCAGACGACTGTTCGTCTCCAGCAAAACGAAAGCGCGACGTGCTACGAAGAGCATAAGAACGAAGGCAGAGCGGCGGGCTGCTGTGCGAATGGCCCAGGCTGCAAGAGGAAGCGTGCCTGCCACTCGCCTGTTTGCGGATTCGCTTGAGCAGTCGGAAGCAGAAAGTGCAACTTGCGGCTACTTGTGCTGCTACCTATTTCTCTTCCAGTATTGCCTGGAACCAATTCTGCTCGCTTCGTGCTTGGAGATGCAGAGATGCCAGTGGTAGTAGATGCGGTGGAGAAGGGAAAGACAGAGTGCAGAGGACAGTTTGTGGTGCTTGCCGTGAGGCAAGGGGAAGGTTCAGCCCAGCAGTGGCTGTTACTCCTGGAGCCTTTTTCTTTGCGAGCAGCTGCTGCAAGTGGGCAAGGGAGCTGCGAGAGTGCATGGTGTGAGGAGGGCACGTCTCTCGGAGAAAGAAGCTGCCCAGGCGCAGTGTGCTGTGCTCAGTTTCAAGGCTGCTTAGAGACGGGGGACTGGAAGAACGCCTCTTCTTTCTGGACGCCTCCTTCTGCGTGCGCTCAAGCTGCGTGGACTCTGCAACAGTGCGGCTGTAAGAAACTGTTTCTGGCCAGCTTGTGTGATGGAGTGTGCAAGGGCTGCGCCTTACTCTCGGAAGCAGCCGGAGCATTCTCAGCTGACTGTGCTTGTGAAGCAGCTTTGCGCTGATCTGCAAGGCTGCAAGGTGCGTGCTGGTACTTGGAAGCGAGAAGGCGGCGGCAGAGAGCACGGCGATCTGACGGCGCTGGGCAGGCTGTAAAGGAAAGAAGAGTAGCCCTGGAATGTGCTGCAAATGCAAGTTTCCACGCATCGGGGGCAAGCTCTGGGGAAGCTCGTGGACCTCAACCTGTTCTCTGTGCCAGACGTAGCCGAGAAGCTTTCCGTTAAGGTTCAGGCTACAAGGCAGACCGAGTGTGCTGCTACCTAGCGCTGAGAGAGAAAGTGCAGAGCGCAGGCGTGTTTGGGCAGAAGCAGCAGCCTGGAGGCTTTCGCCGCCGGCACCGTGCTCTCTGGGCGAGAAGCAGACGACTGTTCGTCTCCAGCAAAACGAAAGCGCGACGTGCTACGAAGAGCATAAGAACGAAGGCAGAGCGGCGGGCTGCTGTGCGAATGGCCCAGGCTGCAAGAGGAAGCGTGCCTGCCACTCGCCTGTTTGCGGATTCGCTTGAGCAGTCGGAAGCAGAAAGTGCAACTTGCGGCTACTTGTGCTGCTACCTATTTCTCTTCCAGTATTGCCTGGAACCAATTCTGCTCGCTTCGTGCTTGGAGATGCAGAGATGCCAGTGGTAGTAGATGCGGTGGAGAAGGGAAAGACAGAGTGCAGAGGACAGTTTGTGGTGCTTGCCGTGAGGCAAGGGGAAGGTTCAGCCCAGCAGTGGCTGTTACTCCTGGAGCCTTTTTCTTTGCGAGCAGCTGCTGCAAGTGGGCAAGGGAGCTGCGAGAGTGCATGGTGTGAGGAGGGCACGTCTCTCGGAGAAAGAAGCTGCCCAGGCGCAGTGTGCTGTGCTCAGTTTCAAGGCTGCTTAGAGACGGGGGACTGGAAGAACGCCTCTTCTTTCTGGACGCCTCCTTCTGCGGTGCGCTCAAGCTGCGTGGACTCTGCAACAGTGCGGCTGTAAGAAACTGTTTCTGGCCAGCTTGTGTGATGGAGTGTGCAAGGGCTGCGCCTTACTCTCGGAAGCAGCCGGAGCATTCTCAGCTGACTGTGCTTGTGAAGCAGCTTTGCGCTGATCTGCAAGGCTGCAAGGTGCGTGCTGGTACTTGGAAGCGAGAAGGCGGCGGCAGAGAGCACGGCGATCTGACGGCGCTGGGCAGGCTGTAAAGGAAAGAAGAGTAGCCCTGGAATGTGCTGCAAATGCAAGTTTCCACGCATCGGGGGCAAGCTCTGGGGAAGCTCGTGGACCTCAACCTGTTCTCTGTGCCAGACGTAGCCGAGAAGCTTTCCGTTAAGGTTCAGGCTACAAGGCAGACCGAGTGTGCTGCTACCTAGCGCTGAGAGAGAAAGTGCAGAGCGCAGGCGTGTTTGGGCAGAAGCAGCAGCCTGGAGGCTTTCGCCGCCGGCACCGTGCTCTCTGGGCGAGAAGCAGACGACTGTTCGTCTCCAGCAAAACGAAAGCGCGACGTGCTACGAAGAGCATAAGAACGAAGGCAGAGCGGCGGGCTGCTGTGCGAATGGCCCAGGCTGCAAGAGGAAGCGTGCCTGCCACTCGCCTGTTTGCGGATTCGCTTGAGCAGTCGGAAGCAGAAAGTGCAACTTGCGGCTACTTGTGCTGCTACCTATTTCTCTTCCAGTATTGCCTGGAACCAATTCTGCTCGCTTCGTGCTTGGAGATGCAGAGATGCCAGTGGTAGTAGATGCGGTGGAGAAGGGAAAGACAGAGTGCAGAGGACAGTTTGTGGTGCTTGCCGTGAGGCAAGGGGAAGGTTCAGCCCAGCAGTGGCTGTTACTCCTGGAGCCTTTTTCTTTGCGAGCAGCTGCTGCAAGTGGGCAAGGGAGCTGCGAGAGTGCATGGTGTGAGGAGGGCACGTCTCTCGGAGAAAGAAGCTGCCCAGGCGCAGTGTGCTGTGCTCAGTTTCAAGGCTGCTTAGAGACGGGGGACTGGAAGAACGCCTCTTCTTTCTGGACGCCTCCTTCTGCGTGCGCTCAAGCTGCGTGGACTCTGCAACAGTGCGGCTGTAAGAAACTGTTTCTGGCCAGCTTGTGTGATGGAGTGTGCAAGGGCTGCGCCTTACTCTCGGAAGCAGCCGGAGCATTCTCAGCTGACTGTGCTTGTGAAGCAGCTTTGCGCTGATCTGCAAGGCTGCAAGGTGCGTGCTGGTACTTGGAAGCGAGAAGGCGGCGGCAGAGAGCACGGCGATCTGACGGCGCTGGGCAGGCTGTAAAGGAAAGAAGAGTAGCCCTGGAATGTGCTGCAAATGCAAGTTTCCACGCATCGGGGGCAAGCTCTGGGGAAGCTCGTGGACCTCAACCTGTTCTCTGTGCCAGACGTAGCCGAGAAGCTTTCCGTTAAGGTTCAGGCTACAAGGCAGACCGAGTGTGCTGCTACCTAGCGCTGAGAGAGAAAGTGCAGAGCGCAGGCGTGTTTGGGCAGAAGCAGCAGCCTGGAGGCTTTCGCCGCCGGCACCGTGCTCTCTGGGCGAGAAGCAGACGACTGTTCGTCTCCAGCAAAACGAAAGCGCGACGTGCTACGAAGAGCATAAGAACGAAGGCAGAGCGGCGGGCTGCTGTGCGAATGGCCCAGGCTGCAAGAGGAAGCGTGCCTGCCACTCGCCTGTTTGCGGATTCGCTTGAGCAGTCGGAAGCAGAAAGTGCAACTTGCGGCTACTTGTGCTGCTACCTATTTCTCTTCCAGTATTGCCTGGAACCAATTCTGCTCGCTTCGTGCTTGGAGATGCAGAGATGCCAGTGGTAGTAGATGCGGTGGAGAAGGGAAAGACAGAGTGCAGAGGACAGTTTGTGGTGCTTGCCGTGAGGCAAGGGGAAGGTTCAGCCCAGCAGTGGCTGTTACTCCTGGAGCCTTTTTCTTTGCGAGCAGCTGCTGCAAGTGGGCAAGGGAGCTGCGAGAGTGCATGGTGTGAGGAGGGCACGTCTCTCGGAGAAAGAAGCTGCCCAGGCGCAGTGTGCTGTGCTCAGTTTCAAGGCTGCTTAGAGAAGGGGGACTGGAAGAACGCCTCTTCTTTCTGGACGCCTCCTTCTGCGTGCGCTCAAGCTGCGTGGACTCTGCAACAGTGCGGCTGTAAGAAACTGTTTCTGGCCAGCTTGTGTGATGGAGTGTGCAAGGGCTGCGCCTTACTCTCGGAAGCAGCCGGAGCATTCTCAGCTGACTGTGCTTGTGAAGCAGCTTTGCGCTGATCTGCAAGGCTGCAGGTGCGTGCTGGTACTTGGAAGCGAGAAGGCGGCGGCAGAGAGCACGGCGATCTGACGGCGCTGGGCAGGCTGTAAAGGAAAGAAGAGTAGCCCTGGAATGTGCTGCAAATGCAAGTTTCCACGCATCGGGGGCAAGCTCTGGGGAAGCTCGTGGACCTCAACCTGTTCTCTGTGCCAGACGTAGCCGAGAAGCTTTCCGTTAAGGTTCAGGCTACAAGGCAGACCGAGTGTGCTGCTACCTAGCGCTGAGAGAGAAAGTGCAGAGCGCAGGCGTGTTTGGGCAGAAGCAGCAGCCTGGAGGCTTTCGCCGCCGGCACCGTGCTCTCTGGGCGAGAAGCAGACGACTGTTCGTCTCCAGCAAAACGAAAGCGCGACGTGCTACGAAGAGCATAAGAACGAAGGCAGAGCGGCGGGCTGCTGTGCGAATGGCCCAGGCTGCAAGAGGAAGCGTGCCTGCCACTCGCCTGTTTGCGGATTCGCTTGAGCAGTCGGAAGCAGAAAGTGCAACTTGCGGCTACTTGTGCTGCTACCTATTTCTCTTCCAGTATTGCCTGGAACCAATTCTGCTCGCTTCGTGCTTGGAGATGCAGAGATGCCAGTGGTAGTAGATGCGGTGGAGAAGGGAAAGACAGAGTGCAGAGGACAGTTTGTGGTGCTTGCCGTGAGGCAAGGGGAAGGTTCAGCCCAGCAGTGGCTGTTACTCCTGGAGCCTTTTTCTTTGCGAGCAGCTGCTGCAAGTGGGCAAGGGAGCTGCGAGAGTGCATGGTGTGAGGAGGGCACGTCTCTCGGAGAAAGAAGCTGCCCAGGCGCAGTGTGCTGTGCTCAGTTTCAAGGCTGCTTAGAGAAGGGGGACTGGAAGAACGCCTCTTCTTTCTGGACGCCTCCTTCTGCGTGCGCTCAAGCTGCGTGGACTCTGCAACAGTGCGGCTGTAAGAAACTGTTTCTGGCCAGCTTGTGTGATGGAGTGTGCAAGGGCTGCGCCTTACTCTCGGAAGCAGCCGGAGCATTCTCAGCTGACTGTGCTTGTGAAGCAGCTTTGCGCTGATCTGCAAGGCTGCAAGGTGCGTGCTGGTACTTGGAAGCGAGAAGGCGGCGGCAGAGAGCACGGCGATCTGACGGCGCTGGGCAGGCTGTAAAGGAAAGAAGAGTAGCCCTGGAATGTGCTGCAAATGCAAGTTTCCACGCATCGGGGGCAAGCTCTGGGGAAGCTCGTGGACCTCAACCTGTTCTCTGTGCCAGACGTAGCCGAGAAGCTTTCCGTTAAGGTTCAGGCTACAAGGCAGACCGAGTGTGCTGCTACCTAGCGCTGAGAGAGAAAGTGCAGAGCGCAGGCGTGTTTGGGCAGAAGCAGCAGCCTGGAGGCTTTCGCCGCCGGCACCGTGCTCTCTGGGCGAGAAGCAGACGACTGTTCGTCTCCAGCAAAACGAAAGCGCGACGTGCTACGAAGAGCATAAGAACGAAGGCCAGAGCGGCGGGGCTGCTGTGCGAATG
>NW_028120239.1:0-24161 GCF_965178545.1 Coloeus monedula
AAAAATCCGAAAAAAATCTGGAAAAAATGGGGAAAAAAATGGGGAAAAAATCTGGAAAAAAATGGGGAAAATGGGAAAAAATGGGAAAAAAATTCGTAAAAAATCCGTAAAAAATGGGGAAAAATCCAAAAAAAATCGGAAAAAAATGGGAAAAAAATGGAAAAAAATGGGAAAAAAATGGGAAAAAAAAGGGGGGGAAATGGGGGAAAAAATGGGAAAAAATGGGGGAAAATGGGGAAAAAACGGAAAAAAATGGGGAAAAAATCCGAAAAAAATCTGGAAAAAATGGGAGAAAAATCCGAAAAAAATCTGGAAAAAATGGGGAAAATGGGAAAAAATGGGGAAAAAATCCGTAAAAAATGGGGGAAAAAAAAAAAAATCGGAAAAAAATCCGAAAAACATCTGGAAAAAATGGGGAAAATAGGAAAAAATGGGGAAAAAAATTCGTAAAAAATCCATTAAAAATGGGGAAAAATCCGAAAAAAATCGGAAAAAAATGGGAAAAAAATGGAAAAAAATGGGAAAAAATGGGAAAAAAAAGGGGGGAAAATGGGGGAAAAATGGGGGGAAAATTGGGGAAAGAATGGGGGGAAAATGGGGAAAAAATTGGGGAAAAATGGGGAAAAAATGGGAAAAAAATGGGGAAAAAAGGGGGGAAAATGGGGAAAAAATGGGGAAAAAATGGGAAAAAATGGGGAAAAAGGGGGAAAAAATGGGGGAAAAATGGGAAAAAAATGGGGAAAAAAATCCGAAAGAATGGGGAAAAAATGGGAAAAAAATGGGAAAAAAAAAGGGGGGAAAAATGGGAACATGGGAAAAAATGGGAAAAAATCCGTAAAAAATGGGGAAAAATCCAAAAAAAATCGGAAAAAAATGGGAAAAAATGGAAAAAAATGGGGAAAAAATGGGAAAAAAAGGGGGGAAAAAATGGGGAAAAAATGGGAAAAAATAGGAAAAAATGGGGGAAAAATGGGAAAAAATGGGGAAAAAATCCGAAAAAAATGGGAAAAAAATGGAAAAAAAGGGGGAAAAAAGCGAAAAAAAGGGAAATAACATGGGGGAAAAATGGGGAAAAAAGTGGGAAAAAATCGGAAAAAATGGGGAAAAAATGCAGAAAAAATGGGAAAAAATGGGAAAAAACCGGGAAAAAAAGGGAAAAAATGCGGAAAAAACGGGGAAAAATGGGGGAAAAAATGGGAAAAAATGCAGAAAAAATGGGAAAAAAATGGGAAAAAAATGGGAAAAAAATGGGAAAAAATGCAGAAAAAACGGGAAAAAATGGGGAAAAAATGGGAAAAAAAGGGAAAAAATGCAGAAAAAAATGGGAAAAAAAGGGAAAAAAAGGGGAGAAATTCCCGAAATTCTTGGCATTGTTTTCCAGAGCCTCCCGTGGGCCAGCGGAACGCGGCGGGCGGCAGCGGTGCCGTGCTGCTGGCGCTGGGCATCGCCGGCGGCGTGGCCGTGGTGGCAGCGGCGGCGGGAGCTTGGATTTGTGCCCGGCGCTCCGAGGAGAGGAGGAGGAAGTAGGGAGAGAGAATTCCAGGGATTTTGGGCAATTTTGGGGAATTTTGGGGAATTTTGGGCAATTTTGGGGGGTTTGGGAAGGGGGGGAAGGAGTGGGGGGGTGGGGAAGGAATTGGGGGGGGATGGGGGAAGAAATGGGGGGAAATTTGGGGGAAATTGGGGAAAAAATTGGGGAAAAAATGGAGAAAATTGGGGGAAAATTTGGGGAAAAATGGGGAAAAATTGGGGAGAAATGGAGAAAATTGGGGAAAAGTTGAGAAAAATTGGGGAGAAATGGGGGAAAACCTGGGGAAAATTGGGGGAAAATGGGGGAAAATTGGGGGGAAATGGGGGAAAAAATTGGGGGGAAATTGGGGGAAGATTGGGGGAAAAATTGGGGAAAAATTGGGGGGAAATTGGGGAAAATTGGGTAAAAATTGGAGAAAATTTGGGAAAATAATTGGGGAAAAATTGGGGAAAATGGGGGAAAATTGAGGGAAATTTGGGGGAAAATTGGGGAAAATTGAGGGAAAATTTGGGGAAAATTGGGGGAAATTTGGGGGAAAATTGGGGAAAATTGGGGAAAAATTGGGGGAAAATTGGGGGGAAATGGGGAAAAAATTGGGGGAAATTGGGGGAAAATTGGGGGAAAACTGGGGGAAAATTGAGGGAAATTTGGGGGAAAATTGGGGGAAAATTGGGGGGAAATGGGAAAAAATTGGGGGAAATTGGGGAAAAACTGGGGAAAAATGGGAAAATTGGGGGAAAATTTGGGAAAAAATGGGGAAAAATTGGGGAGAAATTGGGGGAAATTGGAGAAAAAATTGGGGAAAAATTGGGGAGAAATTGGGGGGAAAATTGAGGGAAATTTGGCGGAAAATTGGGGGAAAATTGAGGGAAAATTTGGGGGGAAATGGGGGAAAATGGGGGGAAATTGAGGGAAAATTTGGGGGAAAACTGGGGAAAAATTGGGGAAAAGAAATGGAGAAAAGAAATGGGGAAAATTTGGGGGAATTGGGGGAAAATTGGGGAAAAATATTGGGAAAAATTGGGGAAAAAATGGGGGGGAATTGGGGAAAAATTGGGAAAAGAATGGGGTAAAATCGGGGAAAATTGGAGAATAAAATTGGGAAAAATTGGGAAGAAATGGGGGAAATTGGGGAAAAATTTGGGGAATTTGGGAAAAAATGGGGAATTTGGGGAAAAATTGGAAAAAATTTGGGAAAATTGGAGAAAAAATTGGGGAAATTGGAGAAAATGGGGAGAAATTGGAGAAAAATTGGGGGAAATTGGGGAAAAATTGGGGAAAAATTGGGAAAATTTGGGAAAAATTTGGGCAAATTGGAGAAAAAATTGGGGAAATTGGGAGAAATGGGGGAAGTTGGGGAAAAAGTGGGGAGAAATTGGGGAAAAATTGGGGGGCAATTGGAGAAAACTTGGGGAAAAATTGAGAGAAATTTGGGAGAAATTGGGGAAAAAATGGGGAAAAATGGGGAAAAAATTGGAAAAATGAGGCAAAAACATCCCCAAAAACCTCAAAAAAACCTCCCCCAAACTGGAAAAAATCCCCCCAAATCGCCCAAACCCCCCCAAACCCTCCCCTAAAAATTCCTAAAAAATAGGGAAAAAATCCTCAAAAATCCCCCCAAAAAATCCCTAAAAAATCCCTAAAAATCCCCCAAAATCCCAACCCGCTTCCCTTCCACCCTGGCATTCCCAAGCACTCCAAATTCCCAGATTTCCATGGAAAATTCCTGGTTTTTCTCCGAGAAACCCCGGCAAGAGGAAAGGCAGCCAGAAGGAGCCGCGACCTCCGGATTTATGGATCCACCACGAGGAGATGGAGCTGAAAAATCTGGAAAAAGCTCCGGAATCGGAGCCTCCGCGCCGGGAATCGCCGGCTCCGGATTCCCAGGAAATCCAAGGAGAAGGCAAAAGTTCGGAATTGCAGGCGGGAAGTAAAAATCTTCCACAGGCGGGTGAGGAATTTGGGGAAATTTGGGGATTTTGGGGGTTTTTTTCAGGAGAATTCCCGATTTTTTCCATGCAGGATTGGATTTGGAAGCGTTTTTCCCAGGAAATTTGGGAATTCTCAGCTTTTTTTGGAGGAAATGTGGGGGTTTGGAGACTTTGTTCCTGGAAAATTCCCGGAATTCCCGGATTTTTTGGAGCAGGAGTGGATTTGGAATCGTTTTTGCAGGAAAATGCTCAGAATTGCCAAATTTTCCAAGAATTTTGCGGCAAAATTCCCAGAATTTTCCCCCTTCCCCTCCTAACCCCCCTAAAATTCCAGACTTATCCCCTTTTCCAGCCCCAAATCCCAAAATCCCCCCAAAATTCCCCCAAAATAATCTCAAAAAATCCAAAAAAATCGCCCAAAAATCCAACAATCTGAAAAAAAATCAAAAAATCCCTCAAAATCCCCAAAAAATCCCCTAAAATTCCAAAAAAATCAAAAAAAAATCCCCCAAAAATCCCCCAAAAATCTCCAAAAAAAAATCCCTAAAAAATCCCAAAAAATCCCCCAAAAATTCCCAAAAATCCCCAAAAAACTCAAAAAAATCCCCCCAAAAATCCCAAATAATCCACCAAAAAATTCCCCAAAAAATCCCAAAAAATTCTCCAAAAATCCCCAAAAAATCCCAAAAAAATCCCCAAAATTTCCCCAAAAAATCCCACATAAAATAAAAAAAAATCCCAAAAAATCCCCAAAAAATCCAAAATAATTAAAAAAAAAAAAATTCTCCAAAAAATCCCCCAAAAATCCCCCAAAAATCTCCAAAAAAATCCCTAAAAAATCCCAAATAATTAAAAAAAAAAATCCCCAAAAATTCCCCCAAAAATAAAAAAAAATCCCCCAAAATCCCCCCAAAATCCTAAAAAATGCCTAAAAAACCCCCAAAAAATCCCCAAAAAATCCCAACCCCCCCCCCAGAAATCCCAAAAAAATCCCTAAAAAACCCTAAAAAACCCCCAAAAATCCCCTAAAAATAATTTTTAAAAATCAAACAAAAATCCTAAAAAATCCCCAAAAAATCCCCAAAAAATTCCAAAAAAATCCCCAAAAAATCCCAAAAAATTCCAAAAAATCCCCAAAAAATCCCAAAAAATAAAAAAAAAATCCCAAAGAATCCCAAAAAAATCCCAAAAAATCCCCAAAAAAATCCCCAAAAAATCCCAAAAAATTCCAAAAAAATCCCCCAAAAATCCCCAAAAAATCCCCCAAAAAATCACAAAAAAATCCCCAAAAAATCCCCAAAAAACCCTAAAAAACCCAAAAAAATCCCCAAAAATCCCCTTAAAATAATTTTTAAAAATCCGAAAAAAATCCCCAAAAATCCCCAAAAAATCCCCAAAAAACCCCAAAAAATCCCAAAAAAATCCCCAAAAAATCCCCCAAAATCCCCAAAAAATCCCCAAAAAATCCCCAAATATCCCCAAAAAACCCTAAAAAACCCAAAAAAATCCCCAAAAATCCCCTTAAAATAATTTTTAAAAATCCGAAAAAAATCCAAAAAAATCCCCAAAAAATCCCCCAAAAAATCCCTTAAAAATCCCCAAAAAATCCCAAAAAATCCCCAAAAAATCCCCCCAAAAAATCCAAAAAAATCTCCAAGAAATCCCCAAAAAATCCCCAAAAATCCCCAAAAAATCCCAAAAAAACCCCCAAAAATCCCCAAAAAATCCCAAAAAATTCCAAAAAAATCTCCAAAAAATCCCCAAAAATTCCAAAAATATCCCAAAAAAATCCCAAAAAATCCCAAAAAAATCCCCAAAAAATCCCCAAAAATTCAAAAAAAATCCCAAAAAACCCCCAAAAAATCCAAAAAAATCCCCTTGAAATAATTTTTAAAAATCCCTAAAAAATCCCCAAAAATCCCCAAAAAACCCTAAAAAACCCAAAAAAATCCCCAAAAATCCCCTTAAAATAATTTTTAAAAATCCGAAAAAAATCCCAAAAAATCCTAAAAAATCCCCAAAAAATTCCAAAAAAATCCCCAAAAAATCCCCAAAAAACCCTAAAAAACCCCAAAAAATCCCCTTAAAATAATTTTAAAAAATCCAAAAAGATCCCGAAAAAATCCCGAAAAAATCCCCAAAAAATCCCCCCAAAAAATTCCAAAAAAATCTCCCCAAAAAATCCCCAAAAAATCCCAAAAAAATCCCAAAAAATCCCCAAAAAATCCCAAAAATCCCCAAAAAATCCTCCCAAAAAATCCAAAAAAATCTCCAAGAAATCCCCAAAAAATCCAAAAAAATCCCCAAAAAATCCCAAACCCCCCCCCCCCCAAAAAAAAAAATCCCCCCAAAATCCCCAAAAATCCAAAAAAAATCCCAAAAAATTCCAAAAAAATCCCCCCAAAATCCCCAAAAAATCCCAAAAAATTCCAAAAAAATCCCCAAAAAATCCCCAAAAATTCCAAAAAAATCCCAAAAAATCCTTTAAAAATCCAAAAAAATCCCCTTAAAATAATTTTTAAAAATCCAAAAAAAATCCCAAAACATCCCCAAAAAAATCCCCAAAAAATCCCAAAAAAATCCCCAAAAAATCCCCAAAAATCCCAAAAAAATCCCCCAAAAAATCCCCAAAAAATCCCCAAAAATCCCCCCAAAATTCCCCAAAATCTCCAAAAAACTCAAAAAAATCCCCCCAAAAATCCCAAATAATCCCCCCATAAAATTCCCCCAAAAATCCCCAAAAAATCTCCAAAATTTCCCCAAAAAATCCCACATAAAATAAAAAAAAATCCCAAAAAATCCCCAAAAGATCCCAAATAATTTAAAAAAAAAAAAGTCCCCAAAAATTCCCCAAAAAATTACAAAAAAAAATTCCCCAAAATTCCTAAAAAATCAAAAAAAATCCCCAAAAAATCAAAAAAAATCCCCAAAAAATCCCCCCAAAAAACCCTAAAAAACCCCAAAAAATCCCCTAAAAATAATTTTAAAAAATCCAAAAAAATCCTAAAAAATCCCCAAAAAATCCCAAAAAATTCCAAAATAATCCCCAAAAATCCCCAAAAAAATCCCAAAAAATCCCAAAAAAATCCCCCAAAAAATCAAAAAAAAATCCCAAAAAATTACCAAAAAATCCCCAAAAAATCCCAAAAAATTCCAAAAAAATCCCCAAAAAATCCCCAAAAATCCAAAAAAAATCCCAAAAAATTCCAAAAAAATCCCTAAAAATCCCCAAAAAAATCCACAAAAAATTTCAAAAAATTCCAAAAAAATCCCCAAAAAATCCAAAAAAAATCCCAAAAAATCCCCAAAAAATCCCCCAAAAAATCCAAAAAAATCCAAAAAAAATCCCAAATAATTCCAAAAAACCCCCCCCAAATCCCCCAAAAATAATAAAAAGAAAAAATCCCCCGAAATTCCTAAAAAATCCCCAAAAAATAAAAAAAAATTACAAAAAATCCCAAAAAATCCCCTTAAAATAATTTTTTAAAATCCGAAAAAAATCCCCTAGAAATCCCCAAAAAATCCCAAAAAATTCCAAAAAAAATCCCAAAAAATCCCCAAAAAATCCCAAAAAATCCCCAAAAAAATACCCAAAAATCCCCAAAAAAATCCGCAAAAAATCCCAAAAAATCCCCAAAAAATCTCCAAAATTTCCCCGAAAAATCCCAAATAAAAAAAAAATCCCAAAAAATCACCAAAAAAATCTCAAATAATTAAAAAAAAAAGTCCAAAAAATCCAAAAAAAATCAAAAAAAGTTCCCCAAAAAATAAAAAAACAATCCCCCAAAATCCCCCAAAATTCCTAAAAAATCCCCAAAAAATCCAAAAAAATCTCCAAAAAATCCCAAATAATTAAAAAAAAAAAGTCCCCCAAAATTCCCCAAAAAATAAAAAAAAATCCCCCCAAAAATCCCTAAAAAACCCCCCAAAAATCAAAAAAAATCCGAAAAAAATCCCCAAAAAATCCCCAAAAATCCCAAAAAAATAAAAAAAAAATCCCAAAAAATCCCCCAAGAAATCCCCAAAAAATAATTTAAAAAAAATCCCCCAAAAATCCCCCAAAATTCCTAAAAAATCCCCCCCCAAAAAAAAAAAATCTCCAAAAAATCCCCAAAAAATCCCAAAAAACCCCCCCCAAAATCCCCAAAAAACCCTAAAAAACCCCAACAGACCCCAAAAAATCCCCTTAAAATAATTTTTAAAAATCCGAAAAAAATCCAAAAAAATCCCTAAAAACCCCCAAAAAATCCCCAAAAATTCCAAAAAAATCCCCAAAAAATCCCCCCAAAAATCCCAAAAAATCCCCCAAAAATCCCCCCAAAAAATCCAAAAAAATCTCCAAGAAATCCCCCAAAAATCCCAAAAAATTCCAAAAAAATCCCCAAAAAATCCCAAAAAAACCCCCAAAAAATCCCCCATAAAATCCCAAAAAATCAAAAAAAAATCCCCAAAAATTCCAAAAAAATCCCAAAAAATCCTTTAAAAATCAAAAAAAATCCCCTTAAATAATTTTTAAAAATCCGAAAAAAATCCCCAAAAAATCCCCAAAATTCCCCAAAAAATCCCAAAAAAATCCCCAAAAAATCCCAAAAAATTCCAAAAAAATCCCCCAAAAATCCCCAAAAATCCAAAAAAAATCCCAAAAAATTCCAAAAAAATCCCCCAAAAATCCCCAAAAATCCCAAAAAATCCCCAAAAAATCCTTTAAAAAATCCAAAAAAATCCCCTTAAAATAATTTTTAAAAATCCAAAAAAAATCCCAAAAAAACCCAAAAAAATCCCCAAAAAATCCCAAAAAATCCCAAAAAATCTCCAAAAAATCCCAAAAAATTCCAAAAAAATCCCAAAAAATCCCAAAAAATCCCCAAAAAATCCCCAAAAAATAATTTAAAAAAAATCCCCCAAAAATCTCCAAAAAATCCCCCAAAAAATCCCAAAGAATCCCTAAAAAATCCCCCAAATCCGGCTTTTTCCCGCAGCTCCGGAGCCGGACGAGGTTGGAAGCGGCGTCTCCACCCTGGAACGTTCCGGAATTTCCCGGAGAGCCAAACTCCTGATCCCGATGAATTCCCAAAATTCCAACGCCGGTAAAGGGGAAAAATCCGGGAATTTGGGGGGTTTTGGGGTGGAAAAGGGGAAAATTCTGGGAATTTTGGGTGGAAAAGGGGAAAATTTGGGGATTTTTGGGGGTTTTGGGGTGGAAAAGGGGAAAATTTGGGGTTTTTTGGGTGGAAAAGGGGAAAATTTTGGGCATTTTTGGTGGTTTTGGAGGGAAAAGGGGAAAATTCCAGGATTTTTTTGGATTTTGGGGTGGAAAAGGGGAAATTTTGGGGGTTTTTGGGTGGAAAAGGGGAAAATTTTGGGAATTTTTTGGATTTTGGGGTGGAAAAGGGGAAAATTCTGGGAATTTTGGGGGTTTTGGGGTGGAAAAGGGGAAAATTCCGGGAATTTTGGGTGGAAAAGGGGAAAATTCTGGGAATTTTTGGGAGTTTTGGGTGGAAAAGGGGAAATTTTGGGGGTTTTTGGGTGGAAAAGGGGAAAATTTGGGGGTTTTGGGATGGAAAAGGGGAAAATTCTGGGAATTTTGGGGGTTTTGGGGTGGAAAAGGGGAAAATTCCGGGAATTTTGGGTGGAAAAGGGGAAAATTCTGGGAATTTTTGGGAGTTTTGGGTGGAAAAGGGGAAATTTTGGGGGTTTTTGGGTGGAAAAGGGGAAAATTTGGGGGTTTTGGGGGTTTTGGGGTGGAAAAGGGGAAGATTTGGGGAATTTTGGGGTGGAAAAGGGGAAAATTTTGGGAATTTCGGGGTGGGAAAGGGGAAATTTAAGGAATTTTTGGGGATACTGGGATGGAAAAGGGGAAAATTCTGGGAATTTTGGGTAGAAAAGGGGAGAATTTTGGGAAGTTTTGACTGGAAAATGGGGAAATTCCGGGAATTTTTTTGGATTTTGGGATGGAAAACGGGAAAATTCTGGGAATTTTGGGTGGAAAAGGGGAAAATTCCGGGAATTTTAGGGAATTTGGGGTGGAAAAGGGGAAAATTTGGGGAACTTTGGGCAGGAAAAAGGGGAAATTCCGGGAATTTGGGGGGATTTGGGGTGGAAAAGGGGAAGATTTTGGGAATTTGGGGGATTTTGGGGCAAAATTCCGGAAATTTTGAGCGGAAAGGGAAGAAATTTGGGGCATTTGGGGGGAAAAGCGGAAAATTTTGGGAATTTTGGGGTTTTGGGGGGGAAAAGTGAAAAATCTGAAAATTTTGGGGGGAAAAAGGGAAAATTCTGGGAATTTTGGAGATTTTGGGATGGAAAAGGGGAAAATTCCGGGAATTTTTGGTGGTTTTGGAGGGAAAAGGGGAAAATTCCGTGATTTTTTTGGATTTTGGGGTGGAAAAGGGGAAATTTTGGGGGTTTTTGAGTGGAAAAGGGGAAAATTTTGGGAATTTTTTGGATTTTGGGGTGGAAAAGGGGAAAAATCCGGGAATTTTGGGGGTTTTGGGGTGGAAAAGGGGAAAATTCCGGGAATTTTGGGTGGAAAAGGGGAAAATTCTGGGAATTTTTGGGAGTTTTGGGGGGGAAAAGTGAAAAATCTGAAAATTTTGGGGGGAAAAAGGGAAAATTCTGGGAATTTTGGAGATTTTGGGATGGAAAAGGGGAAAATTCCGGGAATTTTTGGTGGTTTTGGAGGGAAAAGGGGAAAATTCCGTGATTTTTTTGGATTTTGGGGTGGAAAAGGGGAAAATTCCAGGAATTTTTGGGGATGTGGGGTGGAAAAGGGGAAAATTTTGGGAATTTTTGGTATTTTTTGGAGGGAAAAGAGGAAAATTCCGGGATTTTTTTGGATTTTGGGGTGGAAAAGGGGAAAATTTTGGGAATTTTGGGGATTTTGGGGCAAAATTCTGAGAATTTTGGGTGGAAAAGGGGAAGATTTGGGGAATTTTAGGTGGAAAAGGGGCAAATTCCGAGAATTTTGGGGGATTTTGGGGTGGAAAAGAGGAAAATTTTGGGAATTTTGGGGGATTTGGGTGGAAAAGGGGAAGATTTCGGGGATTTTGGGTGAAAAAGGGAAAATTCTGGGAATTTTTGGGAGTTTTGGGGGGGAAAAGTGAAAAATCTGAAAATTTTGGGGGGAAAAAGGGAAAATTCTGGGAATTTTGGAGATTTTGGGATGGAAAAGGGGAAAATTTGGGGAATTTTTGGTGTTTTTGGGATGGAAAAGGGGAAAATTCCGGGATTTTTTTGGATTTTGGGGTGGAAAAGGGGAAATTTTGGGGGTTTTTGGGTGGAAAAGGGGAAAAATTTGGGAATTTTTGGTATTTTTTGGAGGGAAAAGAGGAAAATTCCGGGATTTTTTTGGATTTTGGGGTGGAAAAGGGGAAAATTTTGGGAATTTTGGGGATTTTGGGGCAAAATTCTGAGAATTTTGGGTGGAAAAGGGGAAGATTTGGGGAATTTTAGGTGGAAAAGGGGCAAATTCCGAGAATTTTGGGGGATTTTGGGGTGGAAAAGAGGAAAATTTTGGGAATTTTGGGGGATTTGGGTGGAAAAGGGGAAGATTTGGGGGATTTTGGGTGAAAAAGGGGAAAATTCCGGGAATTTTGAGGGGAAAGGGGAAAAATTCCAGGAATTTTGGGAAGAAAAGGGGAAAATTCCAGGAATTTTTGGGATTTGGGGCGAAAAAGGGGAGAATTCTGGGAATTTTGGGTGGGAAAGGGGAAGATTTTGGCAATTTTAGGTGGAAAAGGGGAGAATTCCGGGGATTTTGGGGTGGAAAAGGGGAAAATTTTGGGAATTTTTGTGATTTTGGGTGGAAAATTTGGGAATTTTGGGTGAAAAAGGGGAAAATTCTGGGAATTTTGGAGGGAAAACGGGAAAATTCTGGGATTTTTTTGGATTTTGGGGTGGAAAAGAGGAACATTTTGGGAATTTTGGGGGATTTGGGGTGGAAAAGGGGAAAATTGGGGAATTTTTGGGGTTTTGGGATGGAAAAGGGGAAAATTTGGGGATTTTGGGATGGAAAAAGGGGAAAATTCCTGCAATTTTGGGATTTTGGGCTGGCAAATGGGGAAAATTTGGGGAATTTTTGGGGTTTGGGGTGGAAAAGGGGAAAAATTGGGGAATTTTGGGGGATTTGGGTGGAAAAGGGGAAGATTTGGGGGATTTTGGGTGAAAAAGGGGAAAATTCCAGGAATTTTTGGGATTTGGGGTGAAAAAGGGTAAAATTCTGGGAATTTTGGGTGGGAAAGGGGAAGATTTTGTCAATTTTAGGTGGAAAAGGGGAGAATTCCGGGGATTTTGGGGTGGAAAAGGGGAAAATGTGGGGGATTTCGGGTGAAAAAGGGGAAAATTTTGGGAATTTTTGTGATTTTGGGTGGAAAATTTGGGCATTTTGGGTGAAAAAGGGGAAAATTCTGGGATTTTTTTGGATTTTGGGGTGGAAAAGAGGAAAATTTGGGGAATTTTGGGGGATTTGGGGTGGAAAAGGGGAAAATTGGGGAATTTTTGGGGTTTTGGGATGGAAAAGGGGAAAATTTGGGGATTTTGGGATGGAAAAAGGGGAAAATTCCAGGAATTTTGGGCTGGCAAAGGGAAAAATTTTGGGATTTTGGGCTGGAAAAGGGGAAAATTTGGGGAATTTTTGGGGTTTGGGGTGGAAAAGGGGAAAAATTGGGGAATTTTGGGGGATTTGGGTGGAAAAGGGGAAGATTTCGGGAATTTTGGGGGGAAAAAGGGAAAATTCTGGGAATTTTGGAGATTTTGGGATGGAAAAGGGGAAAATTTTGGGAATTTTTGGTATTTTTGGAGGGAAAAGGGGAAAATTCCGTGATTTTTTTGGATTTTGGGGTGGAGAAGGGGAAAATTCTGGGATTTTTTTGGGGATTTGGGGTGGGAAAGGGGAAAATTCAGGGAATCTTTTGTATTTTAGGGTGGAAAAGGGGAAAATTCTGGGAATTTTTGGTGTTTTTGGAGGGAAAATGGGAAAATTCTGGGATTCTTTTGGATTTTGGGATGGAAAAGGGGAAAATTCCGGGAATTTTGGGGGTTTTGGGGTGGAAAAGGGGAAAATTTTGGGAATTTTTGGTATTTTTTGGGGTGGAAAAGGGGAAAATTATGGGAATTTTGGGGCGGAAAAGGGGAAAATTCTGGGAATTTTGGGGGTTTTGGGGGGGAAAAGTGAAAAATCCGAAAATTTTTGGGGGAAAAAGGGAAAATTCTGGGAATTTTGGGGGTTTTGGGGTGGAAAAGGGGAAAATTCCGGGAATTTTTGGTGGTTTTGGAGGGAAAAGGGGAAAATTCCAGGATTTTTTTGGATTTTGGGGTGGAAAAGGGGAAAATTCTGGGAATTTTTGGGGATTTGGGGTGGAAAAGGGGAAAATTTGGGGAATTTTGGGTGGAAAAGGGGAAAATTCTGGGAATTTTCAGTGGTTTTGGGGTGGAAAAGGGGAAATTTTGGGGGTTTTTGGGTGGAAAAGGGGAAAAATTTGGGAATTTTTGGTATTTTTTGGAGGGAAAAGAGGAAAATTCCGGGATTTTTTTGGATTTTGGCGTGGAAAAGGGGAAAATTTTGGGAATTTTGGGGCAAAATTCTGAGAATTTTGGGTGGAAAAGGGGAAGATTTGGGGAATTTTAGGTGGAAAAGGGGCAAATTCCGAGAATTTTGGGGGATTTTGGGGTGGAAAAGAGGAAAATTTTGGGAATTTTGGGGATTTGGGGTGGAAAAGGGGGAAATTTGGGGGATTTTGGGGGATTTGGGTGGAAAAGGGGAAGATTTCGGGGATTTTGGGTGAAAAAGGGAAAAATTCCGGGAATTTTTGGGATTTGGGGCGAAAAAGGGGAAAATTCTGGGAATTTTGGGCGGAAAAGGGGAAGATTTTGGCAATTTTAGGTGGAAAAGGGGAGAATTCCGGGGATTTTGGGGTGGAAAAGGGGAAAATGTGGGGGATTTCGGGTGAAAAAGGGGAAAATTTTGGGAATTTTTGTGATTTTGGGTGGAAAATTTGGGCATTTTGGGTGAAAAAGGGGAAAATTCTGGGAATTTTGGGTGGAAAAGGGGAAAATTCTGGGATTTTTTTGGATTTTGGGGTGGAAAACAGGAAAATTTTGGGAATTTTGGGGGATTTGGGGTGGAAAAGGGGAAAATTGGGGAATTTTTGGGGTTTTGGGATGGAAAAGGGGAAAATTTGGGGATTTTGGGATGGAAAAAGGGGAAAATTCCTGCAATTTTGGGATTTTGGGCTGGCAAATGGAAAAATTTTGGGATTTTGGCTGGCAAAGGGGAAAATTTGGGGAATTTTTGGGGTTTGGGGTGGAAAAGGGGAAAAATTGGGGAATTTTGGGGGATTTGGGTGGAAAAGGGGAAGATTTGGGGGATTTTGGGACGGAAAAAGGGGAAAATTCCAGGAATTTTTGGGATTTGGGGCGAAAAAAGGTAAAATTCTGGGAATTTTGGGCGGGAAAGGGGAAGATTTTGTCAATTTTAGGTGGAAAAGGGGAGAATTCCGGGGATTTTTGCGGGGAAAAGGAGAAAAAGTGGGGGATTTTTGCCGTTTTGGGCTGGGAAAAGGGGAATTGGGGGGATTTTGGGGAATTTGGGGAGGCTAATTGGGGAATTTTTGGGAATTTCGCAGCCGTGGTCAGCGCCATCCCCGTGCCCACCCTGGAGAGCGCCCAATATCCCGGGATTTTGCCGTCTCCCACGGGATTCCCGCAATTCCCGCTGCGGCCGCTGCCCTTCCCCAGCCTCGCCATGGACAGAGCCTTCGCTGCGGCCAGGAGTCCGATTTGGGGCGAAACCGGGGGGATTTGGGAAAAAATGGGGGTTTGGGGGGAATTTGGGGGAAAAAATGGGGGAAATGGGGCAAAAATGGGAATTTTGTGAAAAAAAAAAGGGGAAGTTTGGGGGAAATTGCGGAGTTTGGGGATTTTTTGGGATTTTTTTTGGGATTTTTGGGGGTTTTTTTGGGATTTTTTAGGAATTTTTGGCAATTTTTTTGGGATTTTTTTTGGATTTTTTGGGATTTTTTTGTGATTTTTTGGGGATTTTTTTTGATTTTTTGGAGATTTTTTGGGGATTTTTTTGGGGGATTTTTTTGTGATTTTTTGGGGGAATTTTTTTAGGATTTTTTGGAGATTTTTTGGGGATTTTTTGGGGATCTTTTTGGGAATTATTTTGGATTTTTTGGGGATTTTTTGGGATTTTTTTGAATTTTTTTGGGGATTTTTTGGGGATTTTTTGGAGGTTTTTGGGGGATTTTTTTGGATTTTTTGGGGATTTTTTTGGAATTTTTTGGGATTTTTTGGAGATTTTTTGGGGAATTTTTTTGGATTTTTTTGGGATTTTTGGGGGATTTTTTGGGATTTTTTTGGCAATTTTTTAGGAATTTTTTTGGGATTTTTTTGGATTTTTTTGGGGATTTTTTGGGGATTTTTTGGAATTTTTTGGGGATTTTTTGGGGATTTTTTGGGATTTTTTTTGTAATTTTTGGGGGATTTTGTGGGGATTCTTTGGCGATTTTTGGGAATTTTTTAGGGTTTTTTTGGGGATTTTTTGGGGAAACTTTGGGGAAAAATCGGGAAAAATTGGGGAAAATTCGGGAAAATTTGGGGAAAAATGGGGAAAATTTGGGGAAAACTTGGGTAAAGTTTGGGGGAAAAATGGGGGGAAATTGGGGAAAAATTGGGGAATTTTGGGGAAAAATTGGGGAAAACGGGGCTCAAAATGGGAATTTTGGGGGAAAATGGGGCTAAAAATGGGAATTTGGGGGGAAAATTGGGGCTAAAAACGGGCATTTTGGGCAAACCTTGTGGCAATGGGCTGTGAAATCCCCGCAAACCCCACCCATCCCAGATTTTTTTGGGATTTTTTTTTTGGTTTTTTTTTTGATTTTTAGGGAATTTTTGGGGATTTTTTGGGGATTTTTTGGATTTTTAGGGAATTTTTGGGGAGTTTTTGGGGATTTTTTGGGGATTTTTGGGGAATTTTTTTGTAATTTTGGGGGGATTTTGTGGGGATTCTTTGGCGATTTTTGGGAATTTTTTAGGGCTTTTTTGGGGATTTTTTGGGGAAAATTTGGGGAAAAATTGGGGAATTTTTGGGAAAAATTGGGAAAATTTGGGGAAAAAATGGGAAAATTTGGGGAAAAATCGGGAAAAATTGGGGAAAATTCGGGAAAATTTGGGAAAATTTGGGGAAAAAAAAGGGGGAAAATTGGGGAAAATTGGGGAAAATTTGGGGAAAAAAATGGGGGAAAATTGGGGAAAAATTGGGGAAAAAAATGGGGGGAAATTGGGGAAAAATTGGGGAAAATTCGGGAAAATTTGGGGAAAAAATGGGGGAAAATTGGGGAAAAATTGGGGAAAATTTGGGGAAAAATGGGGGGAAATTGGGGAAAAAATGGCGAAATTTGGGGAAAATTTGGGGAAAAATGGGGGGAAATTGGGGAAAAAATGGTGAATTTTGGGGAAAATTTGGGGAAAAAAATGGGGAATTTTGGGCAAAAATTGGGGCTAAAAATGGGAATTCGGGGGGAAAATGAGGCTAAAAACGGGCATTTTGGGCAAACCTTGTGGCAATGGGCCGTGAAATGCCAGCAAACCCCACCCATCCCAGATTTTTTTGGGATTTTTTTTTTTGATTTTTTTTGGATTTTTTTTTTATTTTTAGGGAATTTTTGGGGATTTTTTGGGGATTTTTTTTGGATTTTTAGGGAATTTTTGGGGAGTTTTTGGGGATTTTTTTGGGATTTTTGGGAATTTTTGGGGGGATTTTTGGAGAGTTTTTGGGGATTTTTTGGGGGATTTTTGGGGAATTATTTTGTAATTTTGGGGGGATTTTGTGGGGATTCTTTGGTGATTTTTGGGAATTTTTTAGGGCTTTTTTGGAGATTTTTTGGGGAAACTTTGGGGAAAAATCGGGAAAAATTGGGGAAAATTCGGGAAAATTTGGGGAAAAAATGGGGAAAATTTGGGGAAAAAATGGGGAATTTTGGGGGAAAAATGGGGAAAATTTGGGGAAAAATCGGGAAAAATTGGGGGAAAAATGGGAAAATTCAGGAAAATTTGGGGAAAAAAATGGGGAATTTTGGGCAAAAATTGGGCCTAAAAATGGGAACTTGGGGGGAAAATTGGGGCTAAAAATGGGCATTTTGGGCAAACCTTGTGGCAATGGGCCGTGAAATCCCCGCCAACCCCACCCATCCCAGATTTTATGGGGGAATTCAACCCAAGGCCGCTGCCAACCCTCCGCAAATGCCATTTTTTTGGGGCTTGATTTGGGGATTTTCTCCTTTTTCCTGGCAGCCGTTGCCGAGTCGGCGGCTGCGGAGCACGGCAATTCCGAGGAAATTCCCAGCAGGACCATTCCCACCGCCTGCGTGCGGCCCACGCACCCCCTGCGCAGCTTCGGCAACGCCCTGCTGCCGCCCGCCATGGAGGCCAAAATGCCCTACCCGGCCCTCGCGGCACAAACAGGTGAGCACCGAGTTTAATCCCAAAGTTTCCCCATTTTTTCCCATTTTTTTCTCCCATTTTTCCCAATTTTTCCCCGTTTTTTCCCATTTTTTCCCCATTTTTTTTCCATTTTTCCACCATTTTTTCCCAAATTTTTATCCCATTTTCTCCGAATTTTTCTTGCATTTTTCCCTATTTTTCCCAATTTTTCCCCCATTTCCCCTCCATTTTTCTCCCATTTTTCCTCCATTTTGCCCCATTTTTCTCCAATTTTTCCCCAATTTTGCCCCCATTTTTTCCCATTTCCCCCCAATTTTCCCCCCATTTTTCCCCCATTTTCCTTCCATTTTTCCCATTTTTCCTCCCATTTTCCTTCCATTTTTCCAATTTTTCCTCCCATTTTCCCTCCATTTTTTCCCCCCATTTTTCCCCAATTTTCCCCCCATTTTTCCCCCATTTTCCCCAATTTTCTCCCATTTTCCCCAATTTTCTCCCATTTCCCCGCAATTTTTCCCCCCATTTTTCCCCATTTCCCCATTTTTTCCCCATTTTTTCCCCAATTTTTCCTCATTTTCCCCCGAATTTTTCTCCCATTTTCCCTCCATTTTTTCCATTTTCCCCCAATTTTTCCTCCATTTTTTCTCCCAATTTTTTCCTAATTTTTCCCCATTTTCCCCCCATCTTTCCTCCATTTTCTCCCCATTTCCCCCCATTTTTCCCCATTTTTTCTCCCATTTTTCCTCATTTTCCCCCCATTTTTCCCCATTTATTCCCATTTTTCCCCATTTTTCCCATTTCTCTCCCATTTTTCCCCAACCCCTGCTGCCGCCCGCCATGGAGGCCAAAATTCCCTACCCGGCCCTCGCGGCACAAACAGGTGAGCACCGAGTTCAATCCCAAAGTTTCCCCATTTTTTCCCATTTTTTTCCCATTTTTTCCCCATTTTTTTTCCATTTTTCCACCATTTTTTCCCGAATTTTTATCCCATTTTTTCCGAATTTTTCTTGCATTTTTTCCCTATTTTTCCCCATTTTTCTCCCATTTCCCCTCCATTTTTCCCATTTTTCCTCCCATTTTCCCTCCATTTTTTCCCCCCATTTTTCCCATTTTTCCCCAATTTTCCCCCCATTTTTCTCCCATTTCCCTCCATTTTCCCGCCATTTTTCCCCCATTTTCCCCACATTTTCCCCCCCATTTTTCCCCAATTTTTCTCCCATTTTCCCTCCATTTTTTCCATTTTCCCCCAATTTTTTCCTCATTTTTTCCTAATTTTCCCCCCATTTTTCTCCCATTTTTTCCCCAATTTTTCTCCCATTCCCCCCCCCAATATCCCCCCATTTTTCCCTAATTTTCTCCCATTTTCCCCCAATTTTTTACCCATTTTTTCCATTTTTCCTCCATTTTCCTCCCATTTTCTCCCATTTTTCCTCCATTTTTCCCCAATTTTTCCTCCCATTTTTCCCCAATTTTTCTCCCATTTTCCCTCCATTTTCCCCCCATTTTTCCCCCATTTTCCCCCAATTTTTCCTCCATTTTTTCTCCCAATTTTTTCCTAATTTTTCCCCATTTTCCCCCAATTTTTCCTCCATTTTTTCTCCCAATTTTTTTCCTAATTTTTCCCCATTTTCCCCCAATTTTTCCCCATTTTTCTCCCATTTCCCCCCATTTTTCCCCATTTTCCCCCCATTTTCCCCCCATTTTCCCCATTTTCCCCCCATTTTTCCCCATTTATTCCCATTTTTCCCCATTTTTCCCATTTCTCTCCCATTTTTCCCCAACCCCTGCTGCCGCCCGCCATGGAGGCCAAAATTCCCTACCCGGCCCTCGCGGCACAAACAGGTGAGCACCGAGTTCAATCCCAAAGTTTCCCCATTTTTTCCCATTTTTTTTCCCATTTTTTTCTCCCATTTTTCCCAATTTTTCCCCGTTTTTCCCCATTTTTTCCCCATTTTTTTTCCATTTTTCCACCATTTTTTCCCAAATTTTTATCCCATTTTCTCCGAATTTTTCTTGCATTTTTTCCCTATTTTTCCCCATTTTTCCCCCATTTCCCCTCCATTTTTCCCATTTTTCCTCCCATTTTCCCTCCATTTTTTCCCCCCATTTTTCCCATTTTTCCCCAATTTTCCCCCCATTTTTCCCCCGATTTCCCCAATTTTTCCCCATTTTTCCCCAATTTTTCCCCCCATTTTTCCCCAATTTTTCTCCCATTTTCCTTCCATTTTTCCCATTTTTCCTCCCATTTTCCCTCCATTTTTCCCCCCATTTTTCCCATTTTTCCCCAATTTTCCCCCATTTTTCTCCCATTTCCCCCCAATTTTCCCCCATTTTTCCCCCATTTTCCCCATTTTTCTCCCATTTCCCCCCAATTTTCCCCCATTTTTCCCCCATTTTCCCCATTTTTCTCCCATTTCCCCCCAATTTTCCCCCCATTTCTCCCCCGTTTTCCCCAATTTTTCCCCATTTTTTCCCCATTTTTCCCCCCATTTTTCCCCAATTTTTCTCCATTTTCCCTCCACTTTTTCCATTTTTTCCCCAATTTTTTCCCCATTTTTCCCCCGTTTTCCCCAATTTTTCCCCATTTTTCCCCAATTTTTCTCCCATTTTCCTTCCATTTTCCCCAATTTTTCTCCCATTTTCCCTCCACTTTTTCCATTTTTTCCCCAATTTTTTCCCCATTTTCCCCCGTTTTCCCCAATTTTTCCCCATTTTTCCCCATTTTTCTCCCATTTTCCCTCCATTTTTTCCCCCCATTTTTCCCATTTTTCCCCAATTTTCCCCCCATTTTTCTCCCATTTCCCCCAATTTCCCCCATTTTCCCCCATTTTCTCCAATTTTCTCCCATTTCCCTCCATTTTCCCCCCATTTCCCCCAATTTTCTCCCATTTCCCCCCAATTTTCCCCCATTTTTCCCCCGTTTTCCCCAATTTTTCTCCCATTTTCCCTCCATTTTTTCCCCCCATTTTTCCCATTTTTCCCCAATTTTCCCCCCATTTTTCTCCCATTTCCCCCCAATTTTCCCCCATTTTCCCCCATTTTCTCCAATTTTCTCCCATTTCCCTCCATTTTCCCCCCATTTACCCCAATTTTCTCCCATTTCCCCCAATTTTCCCCCCATTTTTCCCCATTTTCCCCCAATTTTTCCTCCATTTTCCCTCCATTTTTTCCATTTTCCCCCAATTTTTCCCCCCATTTTTCCACATTTTTTCCTAATTTTTCCCCATTTTCCCCCCATCTTTCCTCCATTTTCTCCCCATTTCCCCCCATTTTTCCCCATTTTTTCTCCCATTTTTCCCCATTTCCCCCCCATTCCCCCCATTTCCCCCCATTTTTCTCCCATTTTTCTCCCATTTCCCCCCATTTTTCCTCATTTTCCCCCCATTTTCCCCATTTATTCCCATTTTTCCCCCATTTTTCCCATTTCTCTCCCATTTTTCCCCAACCCCTGCTGCCGCCCGCCATGGAGGCCAAAATTCCCTACCCGGCCCTCGCGGCACAAACAGGTGAGCACCGAGTTTAATCCCAAAGTTTCCCCATTTTTTCCCATTTTTTTCTCCCATTTTTCCCAAAGTTTCCTCATTTTTCACCATTTTTTCCCATTTTTTCCCCATTTTTTTTCCATTTTTCCACCATTTTTTCCGAATTTTTATCCCATTTTTCCGAATTTTTCTTGCATTTTTTCCCTATTTTTCCCCATTTATCCCCATTTTTCCCTAATTTTCTCCCCATTTCCCCCAATTTATTCCCATTTTTCCCCATTTTTCCCATTTCTCTCCCATTTTTTCCCCAATTTTCCCCATTTTTCCCCATTTTTCCCATTTCTCTCCCATTTTTCCCCAACCCCTGCTGCCGCCCGCCATGGAGGCCAAAATTCCCTACCCGGCCCTCGCGGCACAAACAGGTGAGCACCGAGTTCAATCCCAAATTCTCCCCATTTTTTCCCATTTTTTTCTCCCATTTTTCCCAATTTTTCCCCGTTTTTTCCCATTTTTTCCCCATTTTTTTCCATTTTTCCACCATTTTTTCCCGAATTTTTATCCCATTTTTTCCCATTTTCTCCGAATTTTTCTTGCATTTATTCCCTATTTTTCCCCATTTTTCTCCCATTTTCCTTCCATTTTTCCCCATTTTTCTCCCATTTTCCCTCCATTTTTTCCCCCATTTTTCCCATTTTTCCCCAATTTTCCCCCCATTTTTCTCCCATTTCCCCCCAATTTTCCCCCATTTTCCCCAATTTTCTCCAATTTTCTCCCATTTCCCTCCATTTTCCCCCCATTTACCCCAATTTTCTCCCATTTCCCCCCAATTTTCCCCCCATTTTTCCCCCGTTTTCCCCAATTTTTCCCCAGTTTTCCCCAATTTTTCCTCCCATTTTTTCCCCAATTTTTCTCCCATTTTCCCTCCATTTTTTCCATTTTCCCCCAATTTTTCCTCCATTTTTTCTCCCAATTTTTTCCTAATTTTTCCCCATTTTCCCCCCATTTTTCTCCCAATTTTTCCTCCATTTTTCCCCATTTATCCCCATTTTTCCCTAATTTTCTCCCCATTTCCCCCCATTTATTCCCATTTTTCCCCATTTTCCCCCCATTTTCCCCATTTATTCCCATTTTTCCCCATTTTTCCCATTTCTCTCCCATTTTTCCCCAACCCCTGCTGCCGCCCGCCATGGAGGCCAAAATTCCCTACCCGGCCCTCGCGGCACAAACAGGTGAGCACCGAGTTCAATCCCAAAGTTTCCCCATTTTTTCCCATTTTTTTTCCCATTTTTTTCTCCCATTTTTCCCAATTTTTCCCCGTTTTTTCCCATTTTTTCCCCATTTTTTTTCCATTTTTCCACCATTTTTTCCCGAATTTTCCTCCCATTTTTTCCCATTTTCTCCGAATTTTTCTTGCATTTTTCCCTATTTTTCCCAATTTTTCCCCCATTTTGCCACCATTTTTCCCATTTTTCCTCCCATTTTCCCTCCATTTTTTCCCCCCATTTTCCCCCCATTTTTCTCCCATTTCCCCCCAATTTCCCCCCATTTTTCCCCCGTTTTCCCCAATTTTTCCCCATTTTTCCCCAATTTTTCCCCATTTTCCCCCAATTTTTCTCCCATTTTCCCTCCATTTTTTCCATTTTCCCCCAATTTTTCCTCCATTTTTTCTCCCAATTTTTCCCTAATTTTTCCCCATTTTCCCCCCATCTTTCCTCCATTTTCTCCCCATTTCCCCCAATTTATTCCCATTTTTCCCCATTTTTCCCATTTCTCTCCCATTTTTTCCCCATTTATTCCCATTTTTCCCCATTTTTCCCATTTCTCTCCCATTTTTCCCCAACCCCTGCTGCCGCCCGCCATGGAGGCCAAAATTCCCTACCCGGCCCTCGCGGCACAAACAGGTGAGCACCGAGTTCAATCCCAAATTTTCCCCATTTTTTCCCATTTTTTTCTCCCATTTTTCCCAATTTTTCCCCGTTTTTTCCCATTTTTTCCCCATTTTTTTTCCATTTTTCCACCATTTTTTCCCAAATTTTTATCCCATTTTTTCCCATTTTCTCCGAATTTTTCTTGCATTTTTCCCAAATTTTCCCCATTTTTCCCCCATTTTCCTTCCATTTTTCCCATTTTTCCTCCCATTTTCCTTCCATTTTTCCCATTTTTCCTCCCATTTTCCCTCCATTTTTTCCCCCCATTTTTCCCCAATTTTCCCCCCAATTTTCTCCCATTTCCCCCCAATTTCCCCCCATTTTTCCCCATTTCCCCATTTTTTCCCCATTTTTCCCCAATTTTTCCCTCCATTTTCCCCCAATTTTTCCTCCATTTTTTCTCCCAATTTTTTCCTAATTTTTCCCCATTTTCCCCCAATTTTTCTCCCATTTTTTTCCTAATTTTTCCCCATTTTCCCCCCATCTTTCCTCCATTTTCTCCCCATTTCCCCCCATTTTTCCACATTTTTTCTCCCATTTTTCCCCATTTTCCCCCCATTTTTCCCCATTTATTCCCATTTTTCCCCATTTTTCCCATTTCTCTCCCATTTTTCCCCAACCCCTGCTGCCGCCCGCCATGGAGGCCAAAATTCCCTACCCGGCCCTCGCGGCACAAACAGGTGAGCACCGAGTTCAATCCCAAAGTTTCCCCATTTTTTCCCATTTTTTTCTCCCATTTTCCCCAATTTTTCCCCATTTTTCCACCATTTTTTCCATTTTTCCACCATTTTTTCCCGAATTTTTATCCCATTTTTTCCCATTTTTTCCGAATTTTTCTTGCATTTTTTCCCTATTTTTCCCCATTTTTCTCCCATTTCCCCTCCATTTTTCCCATTTTTCCTCCCATTTTCCCTCCATTTTTCCCCCCATTTTTCCCATTTTTCCCCAATTTTCCCCCATTTTTCCCCCATTTCCCCCAATTTTATCCCCATTTTTCTCCCATTTTCCCTCCATTTTCTCCCATTTTTCCCCAATTTTATCCCCATTTTTCTCCCATTTTCCCTCCATTTTTCCCATTTTCCCCCAATTTTTCTCCCATCCCCCCCCCAATATCCCCCCATTTTTCCCTAATTTTCTCCCATTTTTCCACCATTTTTTACCCATTTTTTCACCATTTTTCCTCCATTTTCCCCCCATTTTTCCTCCCATTTTCCCCAATTTTCTCCCATTTCCCCCCAATTTTCCCCCCATTTTTCCCTCGTTTTCCCCAATTTTTCCCCATTTTTCCCCAATTTTTCCCCCCATTTTTTCTCCCATTTTCCCTCCATTTTTTCCATTTTCCCCCAATTTTTCCTCCATTTTTACTCCCAATTTTTTCCTAATTTTTCCCCCATTTTCCCTCCATTTTTCCCCCAATTTTTCTCCCATTCCCCCCCCAATATCCCCCCATTTTTCCCTAATTTTCTCCCATTTTTCCCCATTTTTTCCCCCCATTTTTCCCATCTTTTCCCATTTTCTCCCATTTTTCCTCCATTTTCCTCCCATTTTCCCTCCATTTTTTCCCCCCATTTTTCCCATTTTCCCCCCATTTTTCCCCAATTTTTCTCCCATTTTCCCTCCACTTTTTCCATTTTCCCCCAATTTTTTCCCCATTTTTTCCCATTTTTTCCTAATTTTTCCTAATTTTCCCCCCATTTTCCTCCCATTTTTTCCCCAATTTTTCTCCCATTCCCCCCCCAATTTCCCCCCATTTTTCCCGAATTTTCTTGCATTTTTCCCCAATTTTTCCCCATTTTTCTCCCATTTCCCCCCATTTTTCCCCATTTTCCCCCCATTTCCCACATTTATT
>NW_028120238.1:0-24150 GCF_965178545.1 Coloeus monedula
GCTTGTTGTACGTTGAGCTGAGGAAAATCCCTGCACAGCACACTGTGGCTGCGTGCAGTGTTCACGCTGAAGAGCAGCAAAGCTCCAAGCCATGGCTGGGCTTCACTTCTGTCCAGAGCACAGAAGGCGAAGAAGCAAGCAGCTGGGCACAGGGCTCATGTGCTCAGGGGAGCCAATTTCAAATGTCCAGCCAAGAGCTGCTTCACAAGCAGCTGCAGCTGAGAAGGCTCTGGCTGCTTCCGAAAGGAAGGCGCAGCCCTCGCACTCGTGGACACAAGCTGGCCAGAAGCAGGTTCCTAAACCTTCCGTGCTGCAGAGTGCATGCAGCTGGAGCACAGGCAGAAGGAGGCGTCCAGAAAGAAGGCGTTCTTCAAGCACCCCCCTCCTCCAGGCAGCCTTGAAACTGAGCACAACACACTGCGCCTCGGCAGCTTCCTTCTCCCATAGACCGACCGTCCCCTTCTTCACTCTCGCAGCTTCCTTGCCCGCTTGCAGCAGCTGCTGCCAAAGAAAAAGGCTCCAGAAGTCAAAGCCTCTGCTGGGCTGCACTCTCCCCTTGCCTCACGTCAAAGCAGCAGAAAGTCTCCGCTGCACTCTGTACTTCCAGTCTCCGCTGCATCTACCACTGTCAGCTCTGCATCTCCGAGCATAAAGCTGGGCACAATGCTTTCCAGGGAAAGCTGGAAGAGAAATAGGTAGCAGCACAAGTAGCCGCAGGTTGAACTTTCTGTTTGCAAGTGCTAACGTGAATCCGCACACAAGCGAGAGGCAGCCACGCTTCCTCTTGCAGCCTGTGTCATGCGCATAGCAGCTCCGTGCTCTGCGCCTTCATTGTGCCGGAGTGGAAGCGGTGTCTACTTGTCGCCCAGAGAGCACGGTGCCGGCAGAGAAATGCTCCAGCCTGCTGCCTCTGCCCAAACACGCCTGGGCTCTGCACTTTCTCTCTCAGCGCTAGGGAGCAGCACATTCGCTCTGCCCTGTAGCCTGAATCTGAAGGGAAAGCTTCTCAGCTAAGTCTCGCCCAGAGAACAGTTGTAGGTCAACGAGCTTAGCCGGAGCTTACCGTCGACGCCTGGAAACCTGTATTTGCAGCACATCCTAGTGGTAGCCCTCTTTCCTTTACAGCCTGCACAGCGCCGGCAGATCGCGGTGCTCTCTGCACCTGCCTTCTCACTTCCAAGTACCCCCGCCAAGCTTACAGCCTTGCAGGGAGCCAAGAGGCGGATAGGCGTATTGCCCAGAAGAACGTGCCAGGACGAAAAGACGCTCTTCCTTTCTCCTGCTCCTTGCCCGAATTGGGGTGCTGTGTTGAAAGCCTTGCGCAGCGAAAAGCTACTGCAGCAAGTGTTTTCTCTCCAAACGCTTTTCGCTGAGCGAGAGCTCCACGGACAGCTTGGACTCGGTGAAACAGCAAGAAAATGCTTGTTGTACGTTGAGCTGAGGAAAATCCCTGCACAGCACACTGTGGCTGCGTGCAGTGTTCACGCTGAAGAGCAGCAAAGCTCCAAGCCATGGCTGGGCTTCACTTCTGTCCAGAGCACAGAAGGCGAAGAAGCAAGCAGCTGGGCACAGGGCTCATGTGCTCAGGGGAGCCAATTTCAAATGTCCAGCCAAGAGCTGCTTCACAAGCAGCTGCAGCTGAGAAGGCTCTGGCTGCTTCCGAAAGGAAGGCGCAGCCCTCGCACTCGTGGACACAAGCTGGCCAGAAGCAGGTTCCTAAACCTTCCGTGCTGCAGAGTGCATGCAGCTGGAGCACAGGCAGAAGGAGGCGTCCAGAAAGAAGGCGTTCTTCAAGCACCCCCCTCCTCCAGGCAGCCTTGAAACTGAGCACAACACACTGCGCCTCGGCAGCTTCCTTCTCCCATAGACCGACCGTCCCCTTCTTCACTCTCGCAGCTTCCTTGCCCGCTTGCAGCAGCTGCTGCCAAAGAAAAAGGCTCCAGAAGTCAAAGCCTCTGCTGGGCTGCACTCTCCCCTTGCCTCACGTCAAAGCAGCAGAAAGTCTCCGCTGCACTCTGTACTTCCAGTCTCCGCTGCATCTACCACTGTCAGCTCTGCATCTCCGAGCATAAAGCTGGGCACAATGCTTTCCAGGGAAAGCTGGAAGAGAAATAGGTAGCAGCACAAGTAGCCGCAGGTTGAACTTTCTGTTTGCAAGTGCTAACGTGAATCCGCACACAAGCGAGAGGCAGCCACGCTTCCTCTTGCAGCCTGTGTCATGCGCATAGCAGCTCCGTGCTCTGCGCCTTCATTGTGCCGGAGTGGAAGCGGTGTCTACTTGTCGCCCAGAGAGCACGGTGCCGGCAGAGAAATGCTCCAGCCTGCTGCCTCTGCCCAAACACGCCTGGGCTCTGCACTTTCTCTCTCAGCGCTAGGGAGCAGCACATTCGCTCTGCCCTGTAGCCTGAATCTGAAGGGAAAGCTTCTCAGCTAAGTCTCGCCCAGAGAACAGTTGTAGGTCAACGAGCTTAGCCGGAGCTTACCGTCGACGCCTGGAAACCTGTATTTGCAGCACATCCTAGTGGTAGCCCTCTTTCCTTTACAGCCTGCACAGCGCCGGCAGATCGCGGTGCTCTCTGCACCTGCCTTCTCACTTCCAAGTACCCCCGCCAAGCTTACAGCCTTGCAGGGAGCCAAGAGGCGGATAGGCGTATTGCCCAGAAGAACGTGCCAGGACGAAAAGACGCTCTTCCTTTCTCCTGCTCCTTGCCCGAATTGGGGTGCTGTGTTGAAAGCCTTGCGCAGCGAAAAGCTACTGCAGCAAGTGTTTCTCTCCAAACGCTTTTCGCTGAGCGAGAGCTCCACGGACAGCTTGGACTCGGTGAAACAGCAAGAAAATGCTTGTTGTACGTTGAGCTGAGGAAAATCCCTGCACAGCACACTGTGGCTGCGTGCAGTGTTCACGCTGAAGAGCAGCAAAGCTCCAAGCCATGGCTGGGCTTCACTTCTGTCCAGAGCACAGAAGGCGAAGAAGCAAGCAGCTGGGCACAGGGCTCATGTGCTCAGGGGAGCCAATTTCAAATGTCCAGCCAAGAGCTGCTTCACAAGCAGCTGCAGCTGAGAAGGCTCTGGCTGCTTCCGAAAGGAAGGCGCAGCCCTCGCACTCGTGGACACAAGCTGGCCAGAAGCAGGTTCCTAAACCTTCCGTGCTGCAGAGTGCATGCAGCTGGAGCACAGGCAGAAGGAGGCGTCCAGAAAGAAGGCGTTCTTCAAGCACCCCCCTCCTCCAGGCAGCCTTGAAACTGAGCACAACACACTGCGCCTCGGCAGCTTCCTTCTCCCATAGACCGACCGTCCCCTTCTTCACTCTCGCAGCTTCCTTGCCCGCTTGCAGCAGCTGCTGCCAAAGAAAAAGGCTCCAGAAGTCAAAGCCTCTGCTGGGCTGCACTCTCCCCTTGCCTCACGTCAAAGCAGCAGAAAGTCTCCGCTGCACTCTGTACTTCCAGTCTCCGCTGCATCTACCACTGTCAGCTCTGCATCTCCGAGCATAAAGCTGGGCACAATGCTTTCCAGGGAAAGCTGGAAGAGAAATAGGTAGCAGCACAAGTAGCCGCAGGTTGAACTTTCTGTTTGCAAGTGCTAACGTGAATCCGCACACAAGCGAGAGGCAGCCACGCTTCCTCTTGCAGCCTGTGTCATGCGCATAGCAGCTCCGTGCTCTGCGCCTTCATTGTGCCGGAGTGGAAGCGGTGTCTACTTGTCGCCCAGAGAGCACGGTGCCGGCAGAGAAATGCTCCAGCCTGCTGCCTCTGCCCAAACACGCCTGGGCTCTGCACTTTCTCTCTCAGCGCTAGGGAGCAGCACATTCGCTCTGCCCTGTAGCCTGAATCTGAAGGGAAAGCTTCTCAGCTAAGTCTCGCCCAGAGAACAGTTGTAGGTCAACGAGCTTAGCCGGAGCTTACCGTCGACGCCTGGAAACCTGTATTTGCAGCACATCCTAGTGGTAGCCCTCTTTCCTTTACAGCCTGCACAGCGCCGGCAGATCGCGGTGCTCTCTGCACCTGCCTTCTCACTTCCAAGTACCCCCGCCAAGCTTACAGCCTTGCAGGGAGCCAAGAGGCGGATAGGCGTATTGCCCAGAAGAACGTGCCAGGACGAAAAGACGCTCTTCCTTTCTCCTGCTCCTTGCCCGAATTGGGGTGCTGTGTTGAAAGCCTTGCGCAGCGAAAAGCTACTGCAGCAAGTGTTTCTCTCCAAACGCTTTTCGCTGAGCGAGAGCTCCACGGACAGCTTGGACTCGGTGAAACAGCAAGAAAATGCTTGTTGTACGTTGAGCTGAGGAAAATCCCTGCACAGCACACTGTGGCTGCGTGCAGTGTTCACGCTGAAGAGCAGCAAAGCTCCAAGCCATGGCTGGGCTTCACTTCTGTCCAGAGCACAGAAGGCGAAGAAGCAAGCAGCTGGGCACAGGGCTCATGTGCTCAGGGGAGCCAATTTCAAATGTCCAGCCAAGAGCTGCTTCACAAGCAGCTGCAGCTGAGAAGGCTCTGGCTGCTTCCGAAAGGAAGGCGCAGCCCTCGCACTCGTGGACACAAGCTGGCCAGAAGCAGGTTCCTAAACCTTCCGTGCTGCAGAGTGCATGCAGCTGGAGCACAGGCAGAAGGAGGCGTCCAGAAAGAAGGCGTTCTTCAAGCACCCCCCTCCTCCAGGCAGCCTTGAAACTGAGCACAACACACTGCGCCTCGGCAGCTTCCTTCTCCCATAGACCGACCGTCCCCTTCTTCACTCTCGCAGCTTCCTTGCCCGCTTGCAGCAGCTGCTGCCAAAGAAAAAGGCTCCAGAAGTCAAAGCCTCTGCTGGGCTGCACTCTCCCCTTGCCTCACGTCAAAGCAGCAGAAAGTCTCCGCTGCACTCTGTACTTCCAGTCTCCGCTGCATCTACCACTGTCAGCTCTGCATCTCCGAGCATAAAGCTGGGCACAATGCTTTCCAGGGAAAGCTGGAAGAGAAATAGGTAGCAGCACAAGTAGCCGCAGGTGGAACTTTCTGTTTGCAAGTGCTAACGTGAATCCGCACACAAGCGAGAGGCAGCCACGCTTCCTCTTGCAGCCTGTGTCATGCGCATAGCAGCTCCGTGCTCTGCGCCTTCATTGTGCCGGAGTGGAAGCGGTGTCTACTTGTCGCCCAGAGAGCACGGTGCCGGCAGAGAAATGCTCCAGCCTGCTGCCTCTGCCCAAACACGCCTGGGCTCTGCACTTTCTCTCTCAGCGCTAGGGAGCAGCACATTCGCTCTGCCCTGTAGCCTGAATCTGAAGGGAAAGCTTCTCAGCTAAGTCTCGCCCAGAGAACAGTTGTAGGTCAACGAGCTTAGCCGGAGCTTACCGTCGACGCCTGGAAACCTGTATTTGCAGCACATCCTAGTGGTAGCCCTCTTTCCTTTACAGCCTGCACAGCGCCGGCAGATCGCGGTGCTCTCTGCACCTGCCTTCTCACTTCCAAGTACCCCCGCCAAGCTTACAGCCTTGCAGGGAGCCAAGAGGCGGATAGGCGTATTGCCCAGAAGAACGTGCCAGGACGAAAAGACGCTCTTCCTTTCTCCTGCTCCTTGCCCGAATTGGGGTGCTGTGTTGAAAGCCTTGCGCAGCGAAAAGCTACTGCAGCAAGTGTTTCTCTCCAAACGCTTTTCGCTGAGCGAGAGCTCCACGGACAGCTTGGACTCGGTGAAACAGCAAGAAAATGCTTGTTGTACGTTGAGCTGAGGAAAATCCCTGCACAGCACACTGTGGCTGCGTGCAGTGTTCACGCTGAAGAGCAGCAAAGCTCCAAGCCATGGCTGGGCTTCACTTCTGTCCAGAGCACAGAAGGCGAAGAAGCAAGCAGCTGGGCACAGGGCTCATGTGCTCAGGGGAGCCAATTTCAAATGTCCAGCCAAGAGCTGCTTCACAAGCAGCTGCAGCTGAGAAGGCTCTGGCTGCTTCCGAAAGGAAGGCGCAGCCCTCGCACTCGTGGACACAAGCTGGCCAGAAGCAGGTTCCTAAACCTTCCGTGCTGCAGAGTGCATGCAGCTGGAGCACAGGCAGAAGGAGGCGTCCAGAAAGAAGGCGTTCTTCAAGCACCCCCCTCCTCCAGGCAGCCTTGAAACTGAGCACAACACACTGCGCCTCGGCAGCTTCCTTCTCCCATAGACCGACCGTCCCCTTCTTCACTCTCGCAGCTTCCTTGCCCGCTTGCAGCAGCTGCTGCCAAAGAAAAAGGCTCCAGAAGTCAAAGCCTCTGCTGGGCTGCACTCTCCCCTTGCCTCACGTCAAAGCAGCAGAAAGTCTCCGCTGCACTCTGTACTTCCAGTCTCCGCTGCATCTACCACTGTCAGCTCTGCATCTCCGAGCATAAAGCTGGGCACAATGCTTTCCAGGGAAAGCTGGAAGAGAAATAGGTAGCAGCACAAGTAGCCGCAGGTTGAACTTTCTGTTTGCAAGTGCTAACGTGAATCCGCACACAAGCGAGAGGCAGCCACGCTTCCTCTTGCAGCCTGTGTCATGCGCATAGCAGCTCCGTGCTCTGCGCCTTCATTGTGCCGGAGTGGAAGCGGTGTCTACTTGTCGCCCAGAGAGCACGGTGCCGGCAGAGAAATGCTCCAGCCTGCTGCCTCTGCCCAAACACGCCTGGGCTCTGCACTTTCTCTCTCAGCGCTAGGGAGCAGCACATTCGCTCTGCCCTGTAGCCTGAATCTGAAGGGAAAGCTTCTCAGCTAAGTCTCGCCCAGAGAACAGTTGTAGGTCAACGAGCTTAGCCGGAGCTTACCGTCGACGCCTGGAAACCTGTATTTGCAGCACATCCTAGTGGTAGCCCTCTTTCCTTTACAGCCTGCACAGCGCCGGCAGATCGCGGTGCTCTCTGCACCTGCCTTCTCACTTCCAAGTACCCCCGCCAAGCTTACAGCCTTGCAGGGAGCCAAGAGGCGGATAGGCGTATTGCCCAGAAGAACGTGCCAGGACGAAAAGACGCTCTTCCTTTCTCCTGCTCCTTGCCCGAATTGGGGTGCTGTGTTGAAAGCCTTGCGCAGCGAAAAGCTACTGCAGCAAGTGTTTCTCTCCAAACGCTTTTCGCTGAGCGAGAGCTCCACGGACAGCTTGGACTCGGTGAAACAGCAAGAAAATGCTTGTTGTACGTTGAGCTGAGGAAAATCCCTGCACAGCACACTGTGGCTGCGTGCAGTGTTCACGCTGAAGAGCAGCAAAGCTCCAAGCCATGGCTGGGCTTCACTTCTGTCCAGAGCACAGAAGGCGAAGAAGCAAGCAGCTGGGCACAGGGCTCATGTGCTCAGGGGAGCCAATTTCAAATGTCCAGCCAAGAGCTGCTTCACAAGCAGCTGCAGCTGAGAAGGCTCTGGCTGCTTCCGAAAGGAAGGCGCAGCCCTCGCACTCGTGGACACAAGCTGGCCAGAAGCAGGTTCCTAAACCTTCCGTGCTGCAGAGTGCATGCAGCTGGAGCACAGGCAGAAGGAGGCGTCCAGAAAGAAGGCGTTCTTCAAGCACCCCCCTCCTCCAGGCAGCCTTGAAACTGAGCACAACACACTGCGCCTCGGCAGCTTCCTTCTCCCATAGACCGACCGTCCCCTTCTTCACTCTCGCAGCTTCCTTGCCCGCTTGCAGCAGCTGCTGCCAAAGAAAAAGGCTCCAGAAGTCAAAGCCTCTGCTGGGCTGCACTCTCCCCTTGCCTCACGTCAAAGCAGCAGAAAGTCTCCGCTGCACTCTGTACTTCCAGTCTCCGCTGCATCTACCACTGTCAGCTCTGCATCTCCGAGCATAAAGCTGGGCACAATGCTTTCCAGGGAAAGCTGGAAGAGAAATAGGTAGCAGCACAAGTAGCCGCAGGTTGAACTTTCTGTTTGCAAGTGCTAACGTGAATCCGCACACAAGCGAGAGGCAGCCACGCTTCCTCTTGCAGCCTGTGTCATGCGCATAGCAGCTCCGTGCTCTGCGCCTTCATTGTGCCGGAGTGGAAGCGGTGTCTACTTGTCGCCCAGAGAGCACGGTGCCGGCAGAGAAATGCTCCAGCCTGCTGCCTCTGCCCAAACACGCCTGGGCTCTGCACTTTCTCTCTCAGCGCTAGGGAGCAGCACATTCGCTCTGCCCTGTAGCCTGAATCTGAAGGGAAAGCTTCTCAGCTAAGTCTCGCCCAGAGAACAGTTGTAGGTCAACGAGCTTAGCCGGAGCTTACCGTCGACGCCTGGAAACCTGTATTTGCAGCACATCCTAGTGGTAGCCCTCTTTCCTTTACAGCCTGCACAGCGCCGGCAGATCGCGGTGCTCTCTGCACCTGCCTTCTCACTTCCAAGTACCCCCGCCAAGCTTACAGCCTTGCAGGGAGCCAAGAGGCGGATAGGCGTATTGCCCAGAAGAACGTGCCAGGACGAAAAGACGCTCTTCCTTTCTCCTGCTCCTTGCCCGAATTGGGGTGCTGTGTTGAAAGCCTTGCGCAGCGAAAAGCTACTGCAGCAAGTGTTTCTCTCCAAACGCTTTTCGCTGAGCGAGAGCTCCACGGACAGCTTGGACTCGGTGAAACAGCAAGAAAATGCTTGTTGTACGTTGAGCTGAGGAAAATCCCTGCACAGCACACTGTGGCTGCGTGCAGTGTTCACGCTGAAGAGCAGCAAAGCTCCAAGCCATGGCTGGGCTTCACTTCTGTCCAGAGCACAGAAGGCGAAGAAGCAAGCAGCTGGGCACAGGGCTCATGTGCTCAGGGGAGCCAATTTCAAATGTCCAGCCAAGAGCTGCTTCACAAGCAGCTGCAGCTGAGAAGGCTCTGGCTGCTTCCGAAAGGAAGGCGCAGCCCTCGCACTCGTGGACACAAGCTGGCCAGAAGCAGGTTCCTAAACCTTCCGTGCTGCAGAGTGCATGCAGCTGGAGCACAGGCAGAAGGAGGCGTCCAGAAAGAAGGCGTTCTTCAAGCACCCCCCTCCTCCAGGCAGCCTTGAAACTGAGCACAACACACTGCGCCTCGGCAGCTTCCTTCTCCCATAGACCGACCGTCCCCTTCTTCACTCTCGCAGCTTCCTTGCCCGCTTGCAGCAGCTGCTGCCAAAGAAAAAGGCTCCAGAAGTCAAAGCCTCTGCTGGGCTGCACTCTCCCCTTGCCTCACGTCAAAGCAGCAGAAAGTCTCCGCTGCACTCTGTACTTCCAGTCTCCGCTGCATCTACCACTGTCAGCTCTGCATCTCCGAGCATAAAGCTGGGCACAATGCTTTCCAGGGAAAGCTGGAAGAGAAATAGGTAGCAGCACAAGTAGCCGCAGGTGGAACTTTCTGTTTGCAAGTGCTAACGTGAATCCGCACACAAGCGAGAGGCAGCCACGCTTCCTCTTGCAGCCTGTGTCATGCGCATAGCAGCTCCGTGCTCTGCGCCTTCATTGTGCCGGAGTGGAAGCGGTGTCTACTTGTCGCCCAGAGAGCACGGTGCCGGCAGAGAAATGCTCCAGCCTGCTGCCTCTGCCCAAACACGCCTGGGCTCTGCACTTTCTCTCTCAGCGCTAGGGAGCAGCACATTCGCTCTGCCCTGTAGCCTGAATCTGAAGGGAAAGCTTCTCAGCTAAGTCTCGCCCAGAGAACAGTTGTAGGTCAACGAGCTTAGCCGGAGCTTACCGTCGACGCCTGGAAACCTGTATTTGCAGCACATCCTAGTGGTAGCCCTCTTTCCTTTACAGCCTGCACAGCGCCGGCAGATCGCGGTGCTCTCTGCACCTGCCTTCTCACTTCCAAGTACCCCCGCCAAGCTTACAGCCTTGCAGGGAGCCAAGAGGCGGATAGGCGTATTGCCCAGAAGAACGTGCCAGGACGAAAAGACGCTCTTCCTTTCTCCTGCTCCTTGCCCGAATTGGGGTGCTGTGTTGAAAGCCTTGCGCAGCGAAAAGCTACTGCAGCAAGTGTTTCTCTCCAAACGCTTTTCGCTGAGCGAGAGCTCCACGGACAGCTTGGACTCGGTGAAACAGCAAGAAAATGCTTGTTGTACGTTGAGCTGAGGAAAATCCCTGCACAGCACACTGTGGCTGCGTGCAGTGTTCACGCTGAAGAGCAGCAAAGCTCCAAGCCATGGCTGGGCTTCACTTCTGTCCAGAGCACAGAAGGCGAAGAAGCAAGCAGCTGGGCACAGGGCTCATGTGCTCAGGGGAGCCAATTTCAAATGTCCAGCCAAGAGCTGCTTCACAAGCAGCTGCAGCTGAGAAGGCTCTGGCTGCTTCCGAAAGGAAGGCGCAGCCCTCGCACTCGTGGACACAAGCTGGCCAGAAGCAGGTTCCTAAACCTTCCGTGCTGCAGAGTGCATGCAGCTGGAGCACAGGCAGAAGGAGGCGTCCAGAAAGAAGGCGTTCTTCAAGCACCCCCCTCCTCCAGGCAGCCTTGAAACTGAGCACAACACACTGCGCCTCGGCAGCTTCCTTCTCCCATAGACCGACCGTCCCCTTCTTCACTCTCGCAGCTTCCTTGCCCGCTTGCAGCAGCTGCTGCCAAAGAAAAAGGCTCCAGAAGTCAAAGCCTCTGCTGGGCTGCACTCTCCCCTTGCCTCACGTCAAAGCAGCAGAAAGTCTCCGCTGCACTCTGTACTTCCAGTCTCCGCTGCATCTACCACTGTCAGCTCTGCATCTCCGAGCATAAAGCTGGGCACAATGCTTTCCAGGGAAAGCTGGAAGAGAAATAGGTAGCAGCACAAGTAGCCGCAGGTGGAACTTTCTGTTTGCAAGTGCTAACGTGAATCCGCACACAAGCGAGAGGCAGCCACGCTTCCTCTTGCAGCCTGTGTCATGCGCATAGCAGCTCCGTGCTCTGCGCCTTCATTGTGCCGGAGTGGAAGCGGTGTCTACTTGTCGCCCAGAGAGCACGGTGCCGGCAGAGAAATGCTCCAGCCTGCTGCCTCTGCCCAAACACGCCTGGGCTCTGCACTTTCTCTCTCAGCGCTAGGGAGCAGCACATTCGCTCTGCCCTGTAGCCTGAATCTGAAGGGAAAGCTTCTCAGCTAAGTCTCGCCCAGAGAACAGTTGTAGGTCAACGAGCTTAGCCGGAGCTTACCGTCGACGCCTGGAAACCTGTATTTGCAGCACATCCTAGTGGTAGCCCTCTTTCCTTTCCAGCCTGCACAGCGCCGGCAGATCGCGGTGCTCTCTGCACCTGCCTTCTCACTTCCAAGTACCCCCGCCAAGCTTACAGCCTTGCAGGGAGCCAAGAGGCGGATAGGCGTATTGCCCAGAAGAACGTGCCAGGACGAAAAGACGCTCTTCCTTTCTCCTGCTCCTTGCCCGAATTGGGGTGCTGTGTTGAAAGCCTTGCGCAGCGAAAAGCTACTGCAGCAAGTGTTTCTCTCCAAACGCTTTTCGCTGAGCGAGAGCTCCACGGACAGCTTGGACTCGGTGAAACAGCAAGAAAATGCTTGTTGTACGTTGAGCTGAGGAAAATCCCTGCACAGCACACTGTGGCTGCGTGCAGTGTTCACGCTGAAGAGCAGCAAAGCTCCAAGCCATGGCTGGGCTTCACTTCTGTCCAGAGCACAGAAGGCGAAGAAGCAAGCAGCTGGGCACAGGGCTCATGTGCTCAGGGGAGCCAATTTCAAATGTCCAGCCAAGAGCTGCTTCACAAGCAGCTGCAGCTGAGAAGGCTCTGGCTGCTTCCGAAAGGAAGGCGCAGCCCTCGCACTCGTGGACACAAGCTGGCCAGAAGCAGGTTCCTAAACCTTCCGTGCTGCAGAGTGCATGCAGCTGGAGCACAGGCAGAAGGAGGCGTCCAGAAAGAAGGCGTTCTTCAAGCACCCCCCTCCTCCAGGCAGCCTTGAAACTGAGCACAACACACTGCGCCTCGGCAGCTTCCTTCTCCCATAGACCGACCGTCCCCTTCTTCACTCTCGCAGCTTCCTTGCCCGCTTGCAGCAGCTGCTGCCAAAGAAAAAGGCTCCAGAAGTCAAAGCCTCTGCTGGGCTGCACTCTCCCCTTGCCTCACGTCAAAGCAGCAGAAAGTCTCCGCTGCACTCTGTACTTCCAGTCTCCGCTGCATCTACCACTGTCAGCTCTGCATCTCCGAGCATAAAGCTGGGCACAATGCTTTCCAGGGAAAGCTGGAAGAGAAATAGGTAGCAGCACAAGTAGCCGCAGGTTGAACTTTCTGTTTGCAAGTGCTAACGTGAATCCGCACACAAGCGAGAGGCAGCCACGCTTCCTCTTGCAGCCTGTGTCATGCGCATAGCAGCTCCGTGCTCTGCGCCTTCATTGTGCCGGAGTGGAAGCGGTGTCTACTTGTCGCCCAGAGAGCACGGTGCCGGCAGAGAAATGCTCCAGCCTGCTGCCTCTGCCCAAACACGCCTGGGCTCTGCACTTTCTCTCTCAGCGCTAGGGAGCAGCACATTCGCTCTGCCCTGTAGCCTGAATCTGAAGGGAAAGCTTCTCAGCTAAGTCTCGCCCAGAGAACAGTTGTAGGTCAACGAGCTTAGCCGGAGCTTACCGTCGACGCCTGGAAACCTGTATTTGCAGCACATCCTAGTGGTAGCCCTCTTTCCTTTACAGCCTGCACAGCGCCGGCAGATCGCGGTGCTCTCTGCACCTGCCTTCTCACTTCCAAGTACCCCCGCCAAGCTTACAGCCTTGCAGGGAGCCAAGAGGCGGATAGGCGTATTGCCCAGAAGAACGTGCCAGGACGAAAAGACGCTCTTCCTTTCTCCTGCTCCTTGCCCGAATTGGGGTGCTGTGTTGAAAGCCTTGCGCAGCGAAAAGCTACTGCAGCAAGTGTTTCTCTCCAAACGCTTTTCGCTGAGCGAGAGCTCCACGGACAGCTTGGACTCGGTGAAACAGCAAGAAAATGCTTGTTGTACGTTGAGCTGAGGAAAATCCCTGCACAGCACACTGTGGCTGCGTGCAGTGTTCACGCTGAAGAGCAGCAAAGCTCCAAGCCATGGCTGGGCTTCACTTCTGTCCAGAGCACAGAAGGCGAAGAAGCAAGCAGCTGGGCACAGGGCTCATGTGCTCAGGGGAGCCAATTTCAAATGTCCAGCCAAGAGCTGCTTCACAAGCAGCTGCAGCTGAGAAGGCTCTGGCTGCTTCCGAAAGGAAGGCGCAGCCCTCGCACTCGTGGACACAAGCTGGCCAGAAGCAGGTTCCTAAACCTTCCGTGCTGCAGAGTGCATGCAGCTGGAGCACAGGCAGAAGGAGGCGTCCAGAAAGAAGGCGTTCTTCAAGCACCCCCCTCCTCCAGGCAGCCTTGAAACTGAGCACAACACACTGCGCCTCGGCAGCTTCCTTCTCCCATAGACCGACCGTCCCCTTCTTCACTCTCGCAGCTTCCTTGCCCGCTTGCAGCAGCTGCTGCCAAAGAAAAAGGCTCCAGAAGTCAAAGCCTCTGCTGGGCTGCACTCTCCCCTTGCCTCACGTCAAAGCAGCAGAAAGTCTCCGCTGCACTCTGTACTTCCAGTCTCCGCTGCATCTACCACTGTCAGCTCTGCATCTCCGAGCATAAAGCTGGGCACAATGCTTTCCAGGGAAAGCTGGAAGAGAAATAGGTAGCAGCACAAGTAGCCGCAGGTTGAACTTTCTGTTTGCAAGTGCTAACGTGAATCCGCACACAAGCGAGAGGCAGCCACGCTTCCTCTTGCAGCCTGTGTCATGCGCATAGCAGCTCCGTGCTCTGCGCCTTCATTGTGCCGGAGTGGAAGCGGTGTCTACTTGTCGCCCAGAGAGCACGGTGCCGGCAGAGAAATGCTCCAGCCTGCTGCCTCTGCCCAAACACGCCTGGGCTCTGCACTTTCTCTCTCAGCGCTAGGGAGCAGCACATTCGCTCTGCCCTGTAGCCTGAATCTGAAGGGAAAGCTTCTCAGCTAAGTCTCGCCCAGAGAACAGTTGTAGGTCAACGAGCTTAGCCGGAGCTTACCGTCGACGCCTGGAAACCTGTATTTGCAGCACATCCTAGTGGTAGCCCTCTTTCCTTTCCAGCCTGCACAGCGCCGGCAGATCGCGGTGCTCTCTGCACCTGCCTTCTCACTTCCAAGTACCCCCGCCAAGCTTACAGCCTTGCAGGGAGCCAAGAGGCGGATAGGCGTATTGCCCAGAAGAACGTGCCAGGACGAAAAGACGCTCTTCCTTTCTCCTGCTCCTTGCCCGAATTGGGGTGCTGTGTTGAAAGCCTTGCGCAGCGAAAAGCTACTGCAGCAAGTGTTTCTCTCCAAACGCTTTTCGCTGAGCGAGAGCTCCACGGACAGCTTGGACTCGGTGAAACAGCAAGAAAATGCTTGTTGTACGTTGAGCTGAGGAAAATCCCTGCACAGCACACTGTGGCTGCGTGCAGTGTTCACGCTGAAGAGCAGCAAAGCTCCAAGCCATGGCTGGGCTTCACTTCTGTCCAGAGCACAGAAGGCGAAGAAGCAAGCAGCTGGGCACAGGGCTCATGTGCTCAGGGGAGCCAATTTCAAATGTCCAGCCAAGAGCTGCTTCACAAGCAGCTGCAGCTGAGAAGGCTCTGGCTGCTTCCGAAAGGAAGGCGCAGCCCTCGCACTCGTGGACACAAGCTGGCCAGAAGCAGGTTCCTAAACCTTCCGTGCTGCAGAGTGCATGCAGCTGGAGCACAGGCAGAAGGAGGCGTCCAGAAAGAAGGCGTTCTTCAAGCACCCCCCTCCTCCAGGCAGCCTTGAAACTGAGCACAACACACTGCGCCTCGGCAGCTTCCTTCTCCCATAGACCGACCGTCCCCTTCTTCACTCTCGCAGCTTCCTTGCCCGCTTGCAGCAGCTGCTGCCAAAGAAAAAGGCTCCAGCAGTCAAAGCCTCTGCTGGGCTGCACTCTCCCCTTGCCTCACGTCAAAGCAGCAGAAAGTCTCCGCTGCACTCTGTACTTCCAGTCTCCGCTGCATCTACCACTGTCAGCTCTGCATCTCCGAGCATAAAGCTGGGCACAATGCTTTCCAGGGAAAGCTGGAAGAGAAATAGGTAGCAGCACAAGTAGCCGCAGGTTGAACTTTCTGTTTGCAAGTGCTAACGTGAATCCGCACACAAGCGAGAGGCAGCCACGCTTCCTCTTGCAGCCTGTGTCATGCGCATAGCAGCTCCGTGCTCTGCGCCTTCATTGTGCCGGAGTGGAAGCGGTGTCTACTTGTCGCCCAGAGAGCACGGTGCCGGCAGAGAAATGCTCCAGCCTGCTGCCTCTGCCCAAACACGCCTGGGCTCTGCACTTTCTCTCTCAGCGCTAGGGAGCAGCACATTCGCTCTGCCCTGTAGCCTGAATCTGAAGGGAAAGCTTCTCAGCTAAGTCTCGCCCAGAGAACAGTTGTAGGTCAACGAGCTTAGCCGGAGCTTACCGTCGACGCCTGGAAACCTGTATTTGCAGCACATCCTAGTGGTAGCCCTCTTTCCTTTACAGCCTGCACAGCGCCGGCAGATCGCGGTGCTCTCTGCACCTGCCTTCTCACTTCCAAGTACCCCCGCCAAGCTTACAGCCTTGCAGGGAGCCAAGAGGCGGATAGGCGTATTGCCCAGAAGAACGTGCCAGGACGAAAAGACGCTCTTCCTTTCTCCTGCTCCTTGCCCGAATTGGGGTGCTGTGTTGAAAGCCTTGCGCAGCGAAAAGCTACTGCAGCAAGTGTTTCTCTCCAAACGCTTTTCGCTGAGCGAGAGCTCCACGGACAGCTTGGACTCGGTGAAACAGCAAGAAAATGCTTGTTGTACGTTGAGCTGAGGAAAATCCCTGCACAGCACACTGTGGCTGCGTGCAGTGTTCACGCTGAAGAGCAGCAAAGCTCCAAGCCATGGCTGGGCTTCACTTCTGTCCAGAGCACAGAAGGCGAAGAAGCAAGCAGCTGGGCACAGGGCTCATGTGCTCAGGGGAGCCAATTTCAAATGTCCAGCCAAGAGCTGCTTCACAAGCAGCTGCAGCTGAGAAGGCTCTGGCTGCTTCCGAAAGGAAGGCGCAGCCCTCGCACTCGTGGACACAAGCTGGCCAGAAGCAGGTTCCTAAACCTTCCGTGCTGCAGAGTGCATGCAGCTGGAGCACAGGCAGAAGGAGGCGTCCAGAAAGAAGGCGTTCTTCAAGCACCCCCCTCCTCCAGGCAGCCTTGAAACTGAGCACAACACACTGCGCCTCGGCAGCTTCCTTCTCCCATAGACCGACCGTCCCCTTCTTCACTCTCGCAGCTTCCTTGCCCGCTTGCAGCAGCTGCTGCCAAAGAAAAAGGCTCCAGCAGTCAAAGCCTCTGCTGGGCTGCACTCTCCCCTTGCCTCACGTCAAAGCAGCAGAAAGTCTCCGCTGCACTCTGTACTTCCAGTCTCCGCTGCATCTACCACTGTCAGCTCTGCATCTCCGAGCATAAAGCTGGGCACAATGCTTTCCAGGGAAAGCTGGAAGAGAAATAGGTAGCAGCACAAGTAGCCGCAGGTTGAACTTTCTGTTTGCAAGTGCTAACGTGAATCCGCACACAAGCGAGAGGCAGCCACGCTTCCTCTTGCAGCCTGTGCCATGCGCATAGCAGCTCCGTGCTCTGCGCCTTCATTGTGCCGGAGTGGAAGCGGTGTCTACTTGTCGCCCAGAGAGCACGGTGCCGGCAGAGAAATGCTCCAGCCTGCTGCCTCTGCCCAAACACGCCTGGGCTCTGCACTTTCTCTCTCAGCGCTAGGGAGCAGCACATTCGCTCTGCCCTGTAGCCTGAATCTGAAGGGAAAGCTTCTCAGCTAAGTCTCGCCCAGAGAACAGTTGTAGGTCAACGAGCTTAGCCGGAGCTTACCGTCGACGCCTGGAAACCTGTATTTGCAGCACATCCTAGTGGTAGCCCTCTTTCCTTTACAGCCTGCACAGCGCCGGCAGATCGCGGTGCTCTCTGCACCTGCCTTCTCACTTCCAAGTACCCCCGCCAAGCTTACAGCCTTGCAGGGAGCCAAGAGGCGGATAGGCGTATTGCCCAGAAGAACGTGCCAGGACGAAAAGACGCTCTTCCTTTCTCCTGCTCCTTGCCCGAATTGGGGTGCTGTGTTGAAAGCCTTGCGCAGCGAAAAGCTACTGCAGCAAGTGTTTCTCTCCAAACGCTTTTCGCTGAGCGAGAGCTCCACGGACAGCTTGGACTCGGTGAAACAGCAAGAAAATGCTTGTTGTACGTTGAGCTGAGGAAAATCCCTGCACAGCACACTGTGGCTGCGTGCAGTGTTCACGCTGAAGAGCAGCAAAGCTCCAAGCCATGGCTGGGCTTCACTTCTGTCCAGAGCACAGAAGGCGAAGAAGCAAGCAGCTGGGCACAGGGCTCATGTGCTCAGGGGAGCCAATTTCAAATGTCCAGCCAAGAGCTGCTTCACAAGCAGCTGCAGCTGAGAAGGCTCTGGCTGCTTCCGAAAGGAAGGCGCAGCCCTCGCACTCGTGGACACAAGCTGGCCAGAAGCAGGTTCCTAAACCTTCCGTGCTGCAGAGTGCATGCAGCTGGAGCACAGGCAGAAGGAGGCGTCCAGAAAGAAGGCGTTCTTCAAGCACCCCCCTCCTCCAGGCAGCCTTGAAACTGAGCACAACACACTGCGCCTCGGCAGCTTCCTTCTCCCATAGACCGACCGTCCCCTTCTTCACTCTCGCAGCTTCCTTGCCCGCTTGCAGCAGCTGCTGCCAAAGAAAAAGGCTCCAGAAGTCAAAGCCTCTGCTGGGCTGCACTCTCCCCTTGCCTCACGTCAAAGCAGCAGAAAGTCTCCGCTGCACTCTGTACTTCCAGTCTCCGCTGCATCTACCACTGTCAGCTCTGCATCTCCGAGCATAAAGCTGGGCACAATGCTTTCCAGGGAAAGCTGGAAGAGAAATAGGTAGCAGCACAAGTAGCCGCAGGTTGAACTTTCTGTTTGCAAGTGCTAACGTGAATCCGCACACAAGCGAGAGGCAGCCACGCTTCCTCTTGCAGCCTGTGTCATGCGCATAGCAGCTCCGTGCTCTGCGCCTTCATTGTGCCGGAGTGGAAGCGGTGTCTACTTGTCGCCCAGAGAGCACGGTGCCGGCAGAGAAATGCTCCAGCCTGCTGCCTCTGCCCAAACACGCCTGGGCTCTGCACTTTCTCTCTCAGCGCTAGGGAGCAGCACATTCGCTCTGCCCTGTAGCCTGAATCTGAAGGGAAAGCTTCTCAGCTAAGTCTCGCCCAGAGAACAGTTGTAGGTCAACGAGCTTAGCCGGAGCTTACCGTCGACGCCTGGAAACCTGTATTTGCAGCACATCCTAGTGGTAGCCCTCTTTCCTTTACAGCCTGCACAGCGCCGGCAGATCGCGGTGCTCTCTGCACCTGCCTTCTCACTTCCAAGTACCCCCGCCAAGCTTACAGCCTTGCAGGGAGCCAAGAGGCGGATAGGCGTATTGCCCAGAAGAACGTGCCAGGACGAAAAGACGCTCTTCCTTTCTCCTGCTCCTTGCCCGAATTGGGGTGCTGTGTTGAAAGCCTTGCGCAGCGAAAAGCTACTGCAGCAAGTGTTTCTCTCCAAACGCTTTTCGCTGAGCGAGAGCTCCACGGACAGCTTGGACTCGGTGAAACAGCAAGAAAATGCTTGTTGTACGTTGAGCTGAGGAAAATCCCTGCACAGCACACTGTGGCTGCGTGCAGTGTTCACGCTGAAGAGCAGCAAAGCTCCAAGCCATGGCTGGGCTTCACTTCTGTCCAGAGCACAGAAGGCGAAGAAGCAAGCAGCTGGGCACAGGGCTCATGTGCTCAGGGGAGCCAATTTCAAATGTCCAGCCAAGAGCTGCTTCACAAGCAGCTGCAGCTGAGAAGGCTCTGGCTGCTTCCGAAAGGAAGGCGCAGCCCTCGCACTCGTGGACACAAGCTGGCCAGAAGCAGGTTCCTAAACCTTCCGTGCTGCAGAGTGCATGCAGCTGGAGCACAGGCAGAAGGAGGCGTCCAGAAAGAAGGCGTTCTTCAAGCACCCCCCTCCTCCAGGCAGCCTTGAAACTGAGCACAACACACTGCGCCTCGGCAGCTTCCTTCTCCCATAGACCGACCGTCCCCTTCTTCACTCTCGCAGCTTCCTTGCCCGCTTGCAGCAGCTGCTGCCAAAGAAAAAGGCTCCAGAAGTCAAAGCCTCTGCTGGGCTGCACTCTCCCCTTGCCTCACGTCAAAGCAGCAGAAAGTCTCCGCTGCACTCTGTACTTCCAGTCTCCGCTGCATCTACCACTGTCAGCTCTGCATCTCCGAGCATAAAGCTGGGCACAATGCTTTCCAGGGAAAGCTGGAAGAGAAATAGGTAGCAGCACAAGTAGCCGCAGGTTGAACTTTCTGTTTGCAAGTGCTAACGTGAATCCGCACACAAGCGAGAGGCAGCCACGCTTCCTCTTGCAGCCTGTGTCATGCGCATAGCAGCTCCGTGCTCTGCGCCTTCATTGTGCCGGAGTGGAAGCGGTGTCTACTTGTCGCCCAGAGAGCACGGTGCCGGCAGAGAAATGCTCCAGCCTGCTGCCTCTGCCCAAACACGCCTGGGCTCTGCACTTTCTCTCTCAGCGCTAGGGAGCAGCACATTCGCTCTGCCCTGTAGCCTGAATCTGAAGGGAAAGCTTCTCAGCTAAGTCTCGCCCAGAGAACAGTTGTAGGTCAACGAGCTTAGCCGGAGCTTACCGTCGACGCCTGGAAACCTGTATTTGCAGCACATCCTAGTGGTAGCCCTCTTTCCTTTACAGCCTGCACAGCGCCGGCAGATCGCGGTGCTCTCTGCACCTGCCTTCTCACTTCCAAGTACCCCCGCCAAGCTTACAGCCTTGCAGGGAGCCAAGAGGCGGATAGGCGTATTGCCCAGAAGAACGTGCCAGGACGAAAAGACGCTCTTCCTTTCTCCTGCTCCTTGCCCGAATTGGGGTGCTGTGTTGAAAGCCTTGCGCAGCGAAAAGCTACTGCAGCAAGTGTTTCTCTCCAAACGCTTTTCGCTGAGCGAGAGCTCCACGGACAGCTTGGACTCGGTGAAACAGCAAGAAAATGCTTGTTGTACGTTGAGCTGAGGAAAATCCCTGCACAGCACACTGTGGCTGCGTGCAGTGTTCACGCTGAAGAGCAGCAAAGCTCCAAGCCATGGCTGGGCTTCACTTCTGTCCAGAGCACAGAAGGCGAAGAAGCAAGCAGCTGGGCACAGGGCTCATGTGCTCAGGGGAGCCAATTTCAAATGTCCAGCCAAGAGCTGCTTCACAAGCAGCTGCAGCTGAGAAGGCTCTGGCTGCTTCCGAAAGGAAGGCGCAGCCCTCGCACTCGTGGACACAAGCTGGCCAGAAGCAGGTTCCTAAACCTTCCGTGCTGCAGAGTGCATGCAGCTGGAGCACAGGCAGAAGGAGGCGTCCAGAAAGAAGGCGTTCTTCAAGCACCCCCCTCCTCCAGGCAGCCTTGAAACTGAGCACAACACACTGCGCCTCGGCAGCTTCCTTCTCCCATAGACCGACCGTCCCCTTCTTCACTCTCGCAGCTTCCTTGCCCGCTTGCAGCAGCTGCTGCCAAAGAAAAAGGCTCCAGAAGTCAAAGCCTCTGCTGGGCTGCACTCTCCCCTTGCCTCACGTCAAAGCAGCAGAAAGTCTCCGCTGCACTCTGTACTTCCAGTCTCCGCTGCATCTACCACTGTCAGCTCTGCATCTCCGAGCATAAAGCTGGGCACAATGCTTTCCAGGGAAAGCTGGAAGAGAAATAGGTAGCAGCACAAGTAGCCGCAGGTTGAACTTTCTGTTTGCAAGTGCTAACGTGAATCCGCACACAAGCGAGAGGCAGCCACGCTTCCTCTTGCAGCCTGTGTCATGCGCATAGCAGCTCCGTGCTCTGCGCCTTCATTGTGCCGGAGTGGAAGCGGTGTCTACTTGTCGCCCAGAGAGCACGGTGCCGGCAGAGAAATGCTCCAGCCTGCTGCCTCTGCCCAAACACGCCTGGGCTCTGCACTTTCTCTCTCAGCGCTAGGGAGCAGCACATTCGCTCTGCCCTGTAGCCTGAATCTGAAGGGAAAGCTTCTCAGCTAAGTCTCGCCCAGAGAACAGTTGTAGGTCAACGAGCTTAGCCGGAGCTTACCGTCGACGCCTGGAAACCTGTATTTGCAGCACATCCTAGTGGTAGCCCTCTTTCCTTTACAGCCTGCACAGCGCCGGCAGATCGCGGTGCTCTCTGCACCTGCCTTCTCACTTCCAAGTACCCCCGCCAAGCTTACAGCCTTGCAGGGAGCCAAGAGGCGGATAGGCGTATTGCCCAGAAGAACGTGCCAGGACGAAAAGACGCTCTTCCTTTCTCCTGCTCCTTGCCCGAATTGGGGTGCTGTGTTGAAAGCCTTGCGCAGCGAAAAGCTACTGCAGCAAGTGTTTCTCTCCAAACGCTTTTCGCTGAGCGAGAGCTCCACGGACAGCTTGGACTCGGTGAAACAGCAAGAAAATGCTTGTTGTACGTTGAGCTGAGGAAAATCCCTGCACAGCACACTGTGGCTGCGTGCAGTGTTCACGCTGAAGAGCAGCAAAGCTCCAAGCCATGGCTGGGCTTCACTTCTGTCCAGAGCACAGAAGGCGAAGAAGCAAGCAGCTGGGCACAGGGCTCATGTGCTCAGGGGAGCCAATTTCAAATGTCCAGCCAAGAGCTGCTTCACAAGCAGCTGCAGCTGAGAAGGCTCTGGCTGCTTCCGAAAGGAAGGCGCAGCCCTCGCACTCGTGGACACAAGCTGGCCAGAAGCAGGTTCCTAAACCTTCCGTGCTGCAGAGTGCATGCAGCTGGAGCACAGGCAGAAGGAGGCGTCCAGAAAGAAGGCGTTCTTCAAGCACCCCCCTCCTCCAGGCAGCCTTGAAACTGAGCACAACACACTGCGCCTCGGCAGCTTCCTTCTCCCATAGACCGACCGTCCCCTTCTTCACTCTCGCAGCTTCCTTGCCCGCTTGCAGCAGCTGCTGCCAAAGAAAAAGGCTCCAGAAGTCAAAGCCTCTGCTGGGCTGCACTCTCCCCTTGCCTCACGTCAAAGCAGCAGAAAGTCTCCGCTGCACTCTGTACTTCCAGTCTCCGCTGCATCTACCACTGTCAGCTCTGCATCTCCGAGCATAAAGCTGGGCACAATGCTTTCCAGGGAAAGCTGGAAGAGAAATAGGTAGCAGCACAAGTAGCCGCAGGTTGAACTTTCTGTTTGCAAGTGCTAACGTGAATCCGCACACAAGCGAGAGGCAGCCACGCTTCCTCTTGCAGCCTGTGTCATGCGCATAGCAGCTCCGTGCTCTGCGCCTTCATTGTGCCGGAGTGGAAGCGGTGTCTACTTGTCGCCCAGAGAGCACGGTGCCGGCAGAGAAATGCTCCAGCCTGCTGCCTCTGCCCAAACACGCCTGGGCTCTGCACTTTCTCTCTCAGCGCTAGGGAGCAGCACATTCGCTCTGCCCTGTAGCCTGAATCTGAAGGGAAAGCTTCTCAGCTAAGTCTCGCCCAGAGAACAGTTGTAGGTCAACGAGCTTAGCCGGAGCTTACCGTCGACGCCTGGAAACCTGTATTTGCAGCACATCCTAGTGGTAGCCCTCTTTCCTTTACAGCCTGCACAGCGCCGGCAGATCGCGGTGCTCTCTGCACCTGCCTTCTCACTTCCAAGTACCCCCGCCAAGCTTACAGCCTTGCAGGGAGCCAAGAGGCGGATAGGCGTATTGCCCAGAAGAACGTGCCAGGACGAAAAGACGCTCTTCCTTTCTCCTGCTCCTTGCCCGAATTGGGGTGCTGTGTTGAAAGCCTTGCGCAGCGAAAAGCTACTGCAGCAAGTGTTTCTCTCCAAACGCTTTTCGCTGAGCGAGAGCTCCACGGACAGCTTGGACTCGGTGAAACAGCAAGAAAATGCTTGTTGTACGTTGAGCTGAGGAAAATCCCTGCACAGCACACTGTGGCTGCGTGCAGTGTTCACGCTGAAGAGCAGCAAAGCTCCAAGCCATGGCTGGGCTTCACTTCTGTCCAGAGCACAGAAGGCGAAGAAGCAAGCAGCTGGGCACAGGGCTCATGTGCTCAGGGGAGCCAATTTCAAATGTCCAGCCAAGAGCTGCTTCACAAGCAGCTGCAGCTGAGAAGGCTCTGGCTGCTTCCGAAAGGAAGGCGCAGCCCTCGCACTCGTGGACACAAGCTGGCCAGAAGCAGGTTCCTAAACCTTCCGTGCTGCAGAGTGCATGCAGCTGGAGCACAGGCAGAAGGAGGCGTCCAGAAAGAAGGCGTTCTTCAAGCACCCCCCTCCTCCAGGCAGCCTTGAAACTGAGCACAACACACTGCGCCTCGGCAGCTTCCTTCTCCCATAGACCGACCGTCCCCTTCTTCACTCTCGCAGCTTCCTTGCCCGCTTGCAGCAGCTGCTGCCAAAGAAAAAGGCTCCAGAAGTCAAAGCCTCTGCTGGGCTGCACTCTCCCCTTGCCTCACGTCAAAGCAGCAGAAAGTCTCCGCTGCACTCTGTACTTCCAGTCTCCGCTGCATCTACCACTGTCAGCTCTGCATCTCCGAGCATAAAGCTGGGCACAATGCTTTCCAGGGAAAGCTGGAAGAGAAATAGGTAGCAGCACAAGTAGCCGCAGGTTGAACTTTCTGTTTGCAAGTGCTAACGTGAATCCGCACACAAGCGAGAGGCAGCCACGCTTCCTCTTGCAGCCTGTGTCATGCGCATAGCAGCTCCGTGCTCTGCGCCTTCATTGTGCCGGAGTGGAAGCGGTGTCTACTTGTCGCCCAGAGAGCACGGTGCCGGCAGAGAAATGCTCCAGCCTGCTGCCTCTGCCCAAACACGCCTGGGCTCTGCACTTTCTCTCTCAGCGCTAGGGAGCAGCACATTCGCTCTGCCCTGTAGCCTGAATCTGAAGGGAAAGCTTCTCAGCTAAGTCTCGCCCAGAGAACAGTTGTAGGTCAACGAGCTTAGCCGGAGCTTACCGTCGACGCCTGGAAACCTGTATTTGCAGCACATCCTAGTGGTAGCCCTCTTTCCTTTACAGCCTGCACAGCGCCGGCAGATCGCGGTGCTCTCTGCACCTGCCTTCTCACTTCCAAGTACCCCCGCCAAGCTTACAGCCTTGCAGGGAGCCAAGAGGCGGATAGGCGTATTGCCCAGAAGAACGTGCCAGGACGAAAAGACGCTCTTCCTTTCTCCTGCTCCTTGCCCGAATTGGGGTGCTGTGTTGAAAGCCTTGCGCAGCGAAAAGCTACTGCAGCAAGTGTTTCTCTCCAAACGCTTTTCGCTGAGCGAGAGCTCCACGGACAGCTTGGACTCGGTGAAACAGCAAGAAAATGCTTGTTGTACGTTGAGCTGAGGAAA
>NW_028120237.1:0-24108 GCF_965178545.1 Coloeus monedula
AGTGTGCAAGGGCTGCGCCTTACTCTCGGAAGCAGCCGGAGCATTCTCAGCTGACTGTGCTTGTGAAGCAGCTTTGCGCTGATCTGCAAGGCTGCAAGGTGCGTGCTGGTACTTGGAAGCGAGAAGGCGGCGGCAGAGAGCACGGCGATCTGACGGCGCTGGGCAGGCCTGTAAAGGAAAGAAGAGTAGCCCTTGGAATGTGCTGCAAATGCAAGTTTCCACGCATCGGGGGCAAGCTCTGGGGGAAGCTCGTGGACCTCAACCTGTTCTCTGTGCCAGACGTAGCCGAGAAGCTTTCCGTTAAGGTTCAGGCTACAAGGCAGACCGAGTGTGCTGCTACCTAGCGCTGAGAGAGAAAGTGCAGAGCGCAGGCGTGTTTGGGCAGAAGCAGCAGCCTGGAGGCTTTCGCCGCCGGCACCGTGCTCTCTGGGCGAGAAGCAGACGACTGTTCGTCTCCAGCAAAACGAAAGCGCGACGTGCTACGAAGAGCATAAGAACGAAGGCAGAGCGGCGGGCTGCTGTGCGAATGGCCCAGGCTGCAAGAGGAAGCGTGCCTGCCACTCGCCTGTTTGCGGATTCGCTTGAGCAGTCGGAAGCAGAAAGTGCAACTTGCGGCTACTTGTGCTGCTACCTATTTCTCTTCCAGTATTGCCTGGAACCAATTCTGCTCGCTTCGTGCTTGGAGATGCAGAGATGCCAGTGGTAGTAGATGCGGTGGAGAAGGGAAAGACAGAGTGCAGAGGACAGTTTGTGGTGCTTGCCGTGAGGCAAGGGGAAGGTTCAGCCCAGCAGTGGCTGTTACTCCTGGAGCCTTTTTCTTTGCGAGCAGCTGCTGCAAGTGGGCAAGGGAGCTGCGAGAGTGCATGGTGTGAGGAGGGCACGTCTCTCGGAGAAAGAAGCTGCCCAGGCGCAGTGTGCTGTGCCTCAGTTTCAAGGCTGCTTAGAGACGGGGGACTGGAAGAACGCCTCTTCTTTCTGGGCGCCTCCTTCTGCGTGCGCTCAAGCTGCGTGGACTCTGCAACAGTGCGGCTGTAAGAAACTGTTTCTGGCCAGCTTGTGTGATGGAGTGTGCAAGGGCTGCGCCTTACTCTCGGAAGCAGCCGGAGCATTCTCAGCTGACTGTGCTTGTGAAGCAGCTTTGCGCTGATCTGCAAGGCTGCAAGGTGCGTGCTGGTACTTGGAAGCGAGAAGGCGGCGGCAGAGAGCACGGCGATCTGACGGCGCTGGGCAGGCTGTAAAGGAAAGAAGAGTAGCCCTGGAATGTGCTGCAAATGCAAGTTTCCACGCATCGGGGGCAAGCTCTGGGGAAGCTCGTGGACCTCAACCTGTTCTCTGTGCCAGACGTAGCCGAGAAGCTTTCCGTTAAGGTTCAGGCTACAAGGCAGACCGAGTGTGCTGCTACCTAGCGCTGAGAGAGAAAGTGCAGAGCGCAGGCGTGTTTGGGCAGAAGCAGCAGCCTGGAGGCTTTCGCCGCCGGCACCGTGCTCTCTGGGCGAGAAGCAGACGACTGTTCGTCTCCAGCAAAACGAAAGCGCGACGTGCTACGAAGAGCATAAGAACGAAGGCAGAGCGGCGGGCTGCTGTGCGAATGGCCCAGGCTGCAAGAGGAAGCGTGCCTGCCACTCGCCTGTTTGCGGATTCGCTTGAGCAGTCGGAAGCAGAAAGTGCAACTTGCGGCTACTTGTGCTGCTACCTATTTCTCTTCCAGTATTGCCTGGAACCAATTCTGCTCGCTTCGTGCTTGGAGATGCAGAGATGCCAGTGGTAGTAGATGCGGTGGAGAAGGGAAAGACAGAGTGCAGAGGACAGTTTGTGGTGCTTGCCGTGAGGCAAGGGGAAGGTTCAGCCCAGCAGTGGCTGTTACTCCTGGAGCCTTTTTCTTTGCGAGCAGCTGCTGCAAGTGGGCAAGGGAGCTGCGAGAGTGCATGGTGTGAGGAGGGCACGTCTCTCGGAGAAAGAAGCTGCCCAGGCGCAGTGTGCTGTGCTCAGTTTCAAGGCTGCTTAGAGACGGGGGACTGGAAGAACGCCTCTTCTTTCTGGACGCCTCCTTCTGCGTGCGCTCAAGCTGCGTGGACTCTGCAACAGTGCGGCTGTAAGAAACTGTTTCTGGCCAGCTTGTGTGATGGAGTGTGCAAGGGCTGCGCCTTACTCTCGGAAGCAGCCGGAGCATTCTCAGCTGACTGTGCTTGTGAAGCAGCTTTGCGCTGATCTGCAAGGCTGCAAGGTGCGTGCTGGTACTTGGAAGCGAGAAGGCGGCGGCAGAGAGCACGGCGATCTGACGGCGCTGGGCAGGCTGTAAAGGAAAGAAGAGTAGCCCTGGAATGTGCTGCAAATGCAAGTTTCCACGCATCGGGGGCAAGCTCTGGGGAAGCTCGTGGACCTCAACCTGTTCTCTGTGCCAGACGTAGCCGAGAAGCTTTCCGTTAAGGTTCAGGCTACAAGGCAGACCGAGTGTGCTGCTACCTAGCGCTGAGAGAGAAAGTGCAGAGCGCAGGCGTGTTTGGGCAGAAGCAGCAGCCTGGAGGCTTTCGCCGCCGGCACCGTGCTCTCTGGGCGAGAAGCAGACGACTGTTCGTCTCCAGCAAAACGAAAGCGCGACGTGCTACGAAGAGCATAAGAACGAAGGCAGAGCGGCGGGCTGCTGTGCGAATGGCCCAGGCTGCAAGAGGAAGCGTGCCTGCCACTCGCCTGTTTGCGGATTCGCTTGAGCAGTCGGAAGCAGAAAGTGCAACTTGCGGCTACTTGTGCTGCTACCTATTTCTCTTCCAGTATTGCCTGGAACCAATTCTGCTCGCTTCGTGCTTGGAGATGCAGAGATGCCAGTGGTAGTAGATGCGGTGGAGAAGGGAAAGACAGAGTGCAGAGGACAGTTTGTGGTGCTTGCCGTGAGGCAAGGGGAAGGTTCAGCCCAGCAGTGGCTGTTACTCCTGGAGCCTTTTTCTTTGCGAGCAGCTGCTGCAAGTGGGCAAGGGAGCTGCGAGAGTGCATGGTGTGAGGAGGGCACGTCTCTCGGAGAAAGAAGCTGCCCAGGCGCAGTGTGCTGTGCTCAGTTTCAAGGCTGCTTAGAGACGGGGGACTGGAAGAACGCCTCTTCTTTCTGGACGCCTCCTTCTGCGTGCGCTCAAGCTGCGTGGACTCTGCAACAGTGCGGCTGTAAGAAACTGTTTCTGGCCAGCTTGTGTGATGGAGTGTGCAAGGGCTGCGCCTTACTCTCGGAAGCAGCCGGAGCATTCTCAGCTGACTGTGCTTGTGAAGCAGCTTTGCGCTGATCTGCAAGGCTGCAAGGTGCGTGCTGGTACTTGGAAGCGAGAAGGCGGCGGCAGAGAGCACGGCGATCTGACGGCGCTGGGCAGGCTGTAAAGGAAAGAAGAGTAGCCCTGGAATGTGCTGCAAATGCAAGTTTCCACGCATCGGGGGCAAGCTCTGGGGAAGCTCGTGGACCTCAACCTGTTCTCTGTGCCAGACGTAGCCGAGAAGCTTTCCGTTAAGGTTCAGGCTACAAGGCAGACCGAGTGTGCTGCTACCTAGCGCTGAGAGAGAAAGTGCAGAGCGCAGGCGTGTTTGGGCAGAAGCAGCAGCCTGGAGGCTTTCGCCGCCGGCACCGTGCTCTCTGGGCGAGAAGCAGACGACTGTTCGTCTCCAGCAAAACGAAAGCGCGACGTGCTACGAAGAGCATAAGAACGAAGGCAGAGCGGCGGGCTGCTGTGCGAATGGCCCAGGCTGCAAGAGGAAGCGTGCCTGCCACTCGCCTGTTTGCGGATTCGCTTGAGCAGTCGGAAGCAGAAAGTGCAACTTGCGGCTACTTGTGCTGCTACCTATTTCTCTTCCAGTATTGCCTGGAACCAATTCTGCTCGCTTCGTGCTTGGAGATGCAGAGATGCCAGTGGTAGTAGATGCGGTGGAGAAGGGAAAGACAGAGTGCAGAGGACAGTTTGTGGTGCTTGCCGTGAGGCAAGGGGAAGGTTCAGCCCAGCAGTGGCTGTTACTCCTGGAGCCTTTTTCTTTGCGAGCAGCTGCTGCAAGTGGGCAAGGGAGCTGCGAGAGTGCATGGTGTGAGGAGGGCACGTCTCTCGGAGAAAGAAGCTGCCCAGGCGCAGTGTGCTGTGCTCAGTTTCAAGGCTGCTTAGAGACGGGGGACTGGAAGAACGCCTCTTCTTTCTGGACGCCTCCTTCTGCGTGCGCTCAAGCTGCGTGGACTCTGCAACAGTGCGGCTGTAAGAAACTGTTTCTGGCCAGCTTGTGTGATGGAGTGTGCAAGGGCTGCGCCTTACTCTCGGAAGCAGCCGGAGCATTCTCAGCTGACTGTGCTTGTGAAGCAGCTTTGCGCTGATCTGCAAGGCTGCAAGGTGCGTGCTGGTACTTGGAAGCGAGAAGGCGGCGGCAGAGAGCACGGCGATCTGACGGCGCTGGGCAGGCTGTAAAGGAAAGAAGAGTAGCCCTGGAATGTGCTGCAAATGCAAGTTTCCACGCATCGGGGGCAAGCTCTGGGGAAGCTCGTGGACCTCAACCTGTTCTCTGTGCCAGACGTAGCCGAGAAGCTTTCCGTTAAGGTTCAGGCTACAAGGCAGACCGAGTGTGCTGCTACCTAGCGCTGAGAGAGAAAGTGCAGAGCGCAGGCGTGTTTGGGCAGAAGCAGCAGCCTGGAGGCTTTCGCCGCCGGCACCGTGCTCTCTGGGCGAGAAGCAGACGACTGTTCGTCTCCAGCAAAACGAAAGCGCGACGTGCTACGAAGAGCATAAGAACGAAGGCAGAGCGGCGGGCTGCTGTGCGAATGGCCCAGGCTGCAAGAGGAAGCGTGCCTGCCACTCGCCTGTTTGCGGATTCGCTTGAGCAGTCGGAAGCAGAAAGTGCAACTTGCGGCTACTTGTGCTGCTACCTATTTCTCTTCCAGTATTGCCTGGAACCAATTCTGCTCGCTTCGTGCTTGGAGATGCAGAGATGCCAGTGGTAGTAGATGCGGTGGAGAAGGGAAAGACAGAGTGCAGAGGACAGTTTGTGGTGCTTGCCGTGAGGCAAGGGGAAGGTTCAGCCCAGCAGTGGCTGTTACTCCTGGAGCCTTTTTCTTTGCGAGCAGCTGCTGCAAGTGGGCAAGGGAGCTGCGAGAGTGCATGGTGTGAGGAGGGCACGTCTCTCGGAGAAAGAAGCTGCCCAGGCGCAGTGTGCTGTGCTCAGTTTCAAGGCTGCTTAGAGACGGGGGACTGGAAGAACGCCTCTTCTTTCTGGACGCCTCCTTCTGCGTGCGCTCAAGCTGCGTGGACTCTGCAACAGTGCGGCTGTAAGAAACTGTTTCTGGCCAGCTTGTGTGATGGAGTGTGCAAGGGCTGCGCCTTACTCTCGGAAGCAGCCGGAGCATTCTCAGCTGACTGTGCTTGTGAAGCAGCTTTGCGCTGATCTGCAAGGCTGCAAGGTGCGTGCTGGTACTTGGAAGCGAGAAGGCGGCGGCAGAGAGCACGGCGATCTGACGGCGCTGGGCAGGCTGTAAAGGAAAGAAGAGTAGCCCTGGAATGTGCTGCAAATGCAAGTTTCCACGCATCGGGGGCAAGCTCTGGGGAAGCTCGTGGACCTCAACCTGTTCTCTGTGCCAGACGTAGCCGAGAAGCTTTCCGTTAAGGTTCAGGCTACAAGGCAGACCGAGTGTGCTGCTACCTAGCGCTGAGAGAGAAAGTGCAGAGCGCAGGCGTGTTTGGGCAGAAGCAGCAGCCTGGAGGCTTTCGCCGCCGGCACCGTGCTCTCTGGGCGAGAAGCAGACGACTGTTCGTCTCCAGCAAAACGAAAGCGCGACGTGCTACGAAGAGCATAAGAACGAAGGCAGAGCGGCGGGCTGCTGTGCGAATGGCCCAGGCTGCAAGAGGAAGCGTGCCTGCCACTCGCCTGTTTGCGGATTCGCTTGAGCAGTCGGAAGCAGAAAGTGCAACTTGCGGCTACTTGTGCTGCTACCTATTTCTCTTCCAGTATTGCCTGGAACCAATTCTGCTCGCTTCGTGCTTGGAGATGCAGAGATGCCAGTGGTAGTAGATGCGGTGGAGAAGGGAAAGACAGAGTGCAGAGGACAGTTTGGGTGCTTGCCGTGAGGCAAGGGGAAGGTTCAGCCCAGCAGTGGCTGTTACTCCTGGAGCCTTTTTCTTTGCGAGCAGCTGCTGCAAGTGGGCAAGGGAGCTGCGAGAGTGCATGGTGTGAGGAGGGCACGTCTCTCGGAGAAAGAAGCTGCCCAGGCGCAGTGTGCTGTGCTCAGTTTCAAGGCTGCTTAGAGACGGGGGACTGGAAGAACGCCTCTTCTTTCTGGACGCCTCCTTCTGCGTGCGCTCAAGCTGCGTGGACTCTGCAACAGTGCGGCTGTAAGAAACTGTTTCTGGCCAGCTTGTGTGATGGAGTGTGCAAGGGCTGCGCCTTACTCTCGGAAGCAGCCGGAGCATTCTCAGCTGACTGTGCTTGTGAAGCAGCTTTGCGCTGATCTGCAAGGCTGCAAGGTGCGTGCTGGTACTTGGAAGCGAGAAGGCGGCGGCAGAGAGCACGGCGATCTGACGGCGCTGGGCAGGCTGTAAAGGAAAGAAGAGTAGCCCTGGAATGTGCTGCAAATGCAAGTTTCCACGCATCGGGGGCAAGCTCTGGGGAAGCTCGTGGACCTCAACCTGTTCTCTGTGCCAGACGTAGCCGAGAAGCTTTCCGTTAAGGTTCAGGCTACAAGGCAGACCGAGTGTGCTGCTACCTAGCGCTGAGAGAGAAAGTGCAGAGCGCAGGCGTGTTTGGGCAGAAGCAGCAGCCTGGAGGCTTTCGCCGCCGGCACCGTGCTCTCTGGGCGAGAAGCAGACGACTGTTCGTCTCCAGCAAAACGAAAGCGCGACGTGCTACGAAGAGCATAAGAACGAAGGCAGAGCGGCGGGCTGCTGTGCGAATGGCCCAGGCTGCAAGAGGAAGCGTGCCTGCCACTCGCCTGTTTGCGGATTCGCTTGAGCAGTCGGAAGCAGAAAGTGCAACTTGCGGCTACTTGTGCTGCTACCTATTTCTCTTCCAGTATTGCCTGGAACCAATTCTGCTCGCTTCGTGCTTGGAGATGCAGAGATGCCAGTGGTAGTAGATGCGGTGGAGAAGGGAAAGACAGAGTGCAGAGGACAGTTTGTGGTGCTTGCCGTGAGGCAAGGGGAAGGTTCAGCCCAGCAGTGGCTGTTACTCCTGGAGCCTTTTTCTTTGCGAGCAGCTGCTGCAAGTGGGCAAGGGAGCTGCGAGAGTGCATGGTGTGAGGAGGGCACGTCTCTCGGAGAAAGAAGCTGCCCAGGCGCAGTGTGCTGTGCTCAGTTTCAAGGCTGCTTAGAGACGGGGGACTGGAAGAACGCCTCTTCTTTCTGGACGCCTCCTTCTGCGTGCGCTCAAGCTGCGTGGACTCTGCAACAGTGCGGCTGTAAGAAACTGTTTCTGGCCAGCTTGTGTGATGGAGTGTGCAAGGGCTGCGCCTTACTCTCGGAAGCAGCCGGAGCATTCTCAGCTGACTGTGCTTGTGAAGCAGCTTTGCGCTGATCTGCAAGGCTGCAAGGTGCGTGCTGGTACTTGGAAGCGAGAAGGCGGCGGCAGAGAGCACGGCGATCTGACGGCGCTGGGCAGGCTGTAAAGGAAAGAAGAGTAGCCCTGGAATGTGCTGCAAATGCAAGTTTCCACGCATCGGGGGCAAGCTCTGGGGAAGCTCGTGGACCTCAACCTGTTCTCTGTGCCAGACGTAGCCGAGAAGCTTTCCGTTAAGGTTCAGGCTACAAGGCAGACCGAGTGTGCTGCTACCTAGCGCTGAGAGAGAAAGTGCAGAGCGCAGGCGTGTTTGGGCAGAAGCAGCAGCCTGGAGGCTTTCGCCGCCGGCACCGTGCTCTCTGGGCGAGAAGCAGACGACTGTTCGTCTCCAGCAAAACGAAAGCGCGACGTGCTACGAAGAGCATAAGAACGAAGGCAGAGCGGCGGGCTGCTGTGCGAATGGCCCAGGCTGCAAGAGGAAGCGTGCCTGCCACTCGCCTGTTTGCGGATTCGCTTGAGCAGTCGGAAGCAGAAAGTGCAACTTGCGGCTACTTGTGCTGCTACCTATTTCTCTTCCAGTATTGCCTGGAACCAATTCTGCTCGCTTCGTGCTTGGAGATGCAGAGATGCCAGTGGTAGTAGATGCGGTGGAGAAGGGAAAGACAGAGTGCAGAGGACAGTTTGTGGTGCTTGCCGTGAGGCAAGGGGAAGGTTCAGCCCAGCAGTGGCTGTTACTCCTGGAGCCTTTTTCTTTGCGAGCAGCTGCTGCAAGTGGGCAAGGGAGCTGCGAGAGTGCATGGTGTGAGGAGGGCACGTCTCTCGGAGAAAGAAGCTGCCCAGGCGCAGTGTGCTGTGCTCAGTTTCAAGGCTGCTTAGAGACGGGGGACTGGAAGAACGCCTCTTCTTTCTGGACGCCTCCTTCTGCGTGCGCTCAAGCTGCGTGGACTCTGCAACAGTGCGGCTGTAAGAAACTGTTTCTGGCCAGCTTGTGTGATGGAGTGTGCAAGGGCTGCGCCTTACTCTCGGAAGCAGCCGGAGCATTCTCAGCTGACTGTGCTTGTGAAGCAGCTTTGCGCTGATCTGCAAGGCTGCAAGGTGCGTGCTGGTACTTGGAAGCGAGAAGGCGGCGGCAGAGAGCACGGCGATCTGACGGCGCTGGGCAGGCTGTAAAGGAAAGAAGAGTAGCCCTGGAATGTGCTGCAAATGCAAGTTTCCACGCATCGGGGGCAAGCTCTGGGGAAGCTCGTGGACCTCAACCTGTTCTCTGTGCCAGACGTAGCCGAGAAGCTTTCCGTTAAGGTTCAGGCTACAAGGCAGACCGAGTGTGCTGCTACCTAGCGCTGAGAGAGAAAGTGCAGAGCGCAGGCGTGTTTGGGCAGAAGCAGCAGCCTGGAGGCTTTCGCCGCCGGCACCGTGCTCTCTGGGCGAGAAGCAGACGACTGTTCGTCTCCAGCAAAACGAAAGCGCGACGTGCTACGAAGAGCATAAGAACGAAGGCAGAGCGGCGGGCTGCTGTGCGAATGGCCCAGGCTGCAAGAGGAAGCGTGCCTGCCACTCGCCTGTTTGCGGATTCGCTTGAGCAGTCGGAAGCAGAAAGTGCAACTTGCGGCTACTTGTGCTGCTACCTATTTCTCTTCCAGTATTGCCTGGAACCAATTCTGCTCGCTTCGTGCTTGGAGATGCAGAGATGCCAGTGGTAGTAGATGCGGTGGAGAAGGGAAAGACAGAGTGCAGAGGACAGTTTGTGGTGCTTGCCGTGAGGCAAGGGGAAGGTTCAGCCCAGCAGTGGCTGTTACTCCTGGAGCCTTTTTCTTTGCGAGCAGCTGCTGCAAGTGGGCAAGGGAGCTGCGAGAGTGCATGGTGTGAGGAGGGCACGTCTCTCGGAGAAAGAAGCTGCCCAGGCGCAGTGTGCTGTGCTCAGTTTCAAGGCTGCTTAGAGAAGGGGGACTGGAAGAACGCCTCTTCTTTCTGGACGCCTCCTTCTGCGTGCGCTCAAGCTGCGTGGACTCTGCAACAGTGCGGCTGTAAGAAACTGTTTCTGGCCAGCTTGTGTGATGGAGTGTGCAAGGGCTGCGCCTTACTCTCGGAAGCAGCCGGAGCATTCTCAGCTGACTGTGCTTGTGAAGCAGCTTTGCGCTGATCTGCAAGGCTGCAAGGTGCGTGCTGGTACTTGGAAGCGAGAAGGCGGCGGCAGAGAGCACGGCGATCTGACGGCGCTGGGCAGGCTGTAAAGGAAAGAAGAGTAGCCCTGGAATGTGCTGCAAATGCAAGTTTCCACGCATCGGGGGCAAGCTCTGGGGAAGCTCGTGGACCTCAACCTGTTCTCTGTGCCAGACGTAGCCGAGAAGCTTTCCGTTAAGGTTCAGGCTACAAGGCAGACCGAGTGTGCTGCTACCTAGCGCTGAGAGAGAAAGTGCAGAGCGCAGGCGTGTTTGGGCAGAAGCAGCAGCCTGGAGGCTTTCGCCGCCGGCACCGTGCTCTCTGGGCGAGAAGCAGACGACTGTTCGTCTCCAGCAAAACGAAAGCGCGACGTGCTACGAAGAGCATAAGAACGAAGGCAGAGCGGCGGGCTGCTGTGCGAATGGCCCAGGCTGCAAGAGGAAGCGTGCCTGCCACTCGCCTGTTTGCGGATTCGCTTGAGCAGTCGGAAGCAGAAAGTGCAACTTGCGGCTACTTGTGCTGCTACCTATTTCTCTTCCAGTATTGCCTGGAACCAATTCTGCTCGCTTCGTGCTTGGAGATGCAGAGATGCCAGTGGTAGTAGATGCGGTGGAGAAGGGAAAGACAGAGTGCAGAGGACAGTTTGTGGTGCTTGCCGTGAGGCAAGGGGAAGGTTCAGCCCAGCAGTGGCTGTTACTCCTGGAGCCTTTTTCTTTGCGAGCAGCTGCTGCAAGTGGGCAAGGGAGCTGCGAGAGTGCATGGTGTGAGGAGGGCACGTCTCTCGGAGAAAGAAGCTGCCCAGGCGCAGTGTGCTGTGCTCAGTTTCAAGGCTGCTTAGAGACGGGGGACTGGAAGAACGCCTCTTCTTTCTGGACGCCTCCTTCTGCGTGCGCTCAAGCTGCGTGGACTCTGCAACAGTGCGGCTGTAAGAAACTGTTTCTGGCCAGCTTGTGTGATGGAGTGTGCAAGGGCTGCGCCTTACTCTCGGAAGCAGCCGGAGCATTCTCAGCTGACTGTGCTTGTGAAGCAGCTTTGCGCTGATCTGCAAGGCTGCAAGGTGCGTGCTGGTACTTGGAAGCGAGAAGGCGGCGGCAGAGAGCACGGCGATCTGACGGCGCTGGGCAGGCTGTAAAGGAAAGAAGAGTAGCCCTGGAATGTGCTGCAAATGCAAGTTTCCACGCATCGGGGGCAAGCTCTGGGGAAGCTCGTGGACCTCAACCTGTTCTCTGTGCCAGACGTAGCCGAGAAGCTTTCCGTTAAGGTTCAGGCTACAAGGCAGACCGAGTGTGCTGCTACCTAGCGCTGAGAGAGAAAGTGCAGAGCGCAGGCGTGTTTGGGCAGAAGCAGCAGCCTGGAGGCTTTCGCCGCCGGCACCGTGCTCTCTGGGCGAGAAGCAGACGACTGTTCGTCTCCAGCAAAACGAAAGCGCGACGTGCTACGAAGAGCATAAGAACGAAGGCAGAGCGGCGGGCTGCTGTGCGAATGGCCCAGGCTGCAAGAGGAAGCGTGCCTGCCACTCGCCTGTTTGCGGATTCGCTTGAGCAGTCGGAAGCAGAAAGTGCAACTTGCGGCTACTTGTGCTGCTACCTATTTCTCTTCCAGTATTGCCTGGAACCAATTCTGCTCGCTTCGTGCTTGGAGATGCAGAGATGCCAGTGGTAGTAGATGCGGTGGAGAAGGGAAAGACAGAGTGCAGAGGACAGTTTGTGGTGCTTGCCGTGAGGCAAGGGGAAGGTTCAGCCCAGCAGTGGCTGTTACTCCTGGAGCCTTTTTCTTTGCGAGCAGCTGCTGCAAGTGGGCAAGGGAGCTGCGAGAGTGCATGGTGTGAGGAGGGCACGTCTCTCGGAGAAAGAAGCTGCCCAGGCGCAGTGTGCTGTGCTCAGTTTCAAGGCTGCTTAGAGACGGGGGACTGGAAGAACGCCTCTTCTTTCTGGACGCCTCCTTCTGCGTGCGCTCAAGCTGCGTGGACTCTGCAACAGTGCGGCTGTAAGAAACTGTTTCTGGCCAGCTTGTGTGATGGAGTGTGCAAGGGCTGCGCCTTACTCTCGGAAGCAGCCGGAGCATTCTCAGCTGACTGTGCTTGTGAAGCAGCTTTGCGCTGATCTGCAAGGCTGCAAGGTGCGTGCTGGTACTTGGAAGCGAGAAGGCGGCGGCAGAGAGCACGGCGATCTGACGGCGCTGGGCAGGCTGTAAAGGAAAGAAGAGTAGCCCTGGAATGTGCTGCAAATGCAAGTTTCCACGCATCGGGGGCAAGCTCTGGGGAAGCTCGTGGACCTCAACCTGTTCTCTGTGCCAGACGTAGCCGAGAAGCTTTCCGTTAAGGTTCAGGCTACAAGGCAGACCGAGTGTGCTGCTACCTAGCGCTGAGAGAGAAAGTGCAGAGCGCAGGCGTGTTTGGGCAGAAGCAGCAGCCTGGAGGCTTTCGCCGCCGGCACCGTGCTCTCTGGGCGAGAAGCAGACGACTGTTCGTCTCCAGCAAAACGAAAGCGCGACGTGCTACGAAGAGCATAAGAACGAAGGCAGAGCGGCGGGCTGCTGTGCGAATGGCCCAGGCTGCAAGAGGAAGCGTGCCTGCCACTCGCCTGTTTGCGGATTCGCTTGAGCAGTCGGAAGCAGAAAGTGCAACTTGCGGCTACTTGTGCTGCTACCTATTTCTCTTCCAGTATTGCCTGGAACCAATTCTGCTCGCTTCGTGCTTGGAGATGCAGAGATGCCAGTGGTAGTAGATGCGGTGGAGAAGGGAAAGACAGAGTGCAGAGGACAGTTTGTGGTGCTTGCCGTGAGGCAAGGGGAAGGTTCAGCCCAGCAGTGGCTGTTACTCCTGGAGCCTTTTTCTTTGCGAGCAGCTGCTGCAAGTGGGCAAGGGAGCTGCGAGAGTGCATGGTGTGAGGAGGGCACGTCTCTCGGAGAAAGAAGCTGCCCAGGCGCAGTGTGCTGTGCTCAGTTTCAAGGCTGCTTAGAGACGGGGGACTGGAAGAACGCCTCTTCTTTCTGGACGCCTCCTTCTGCGTGCGCTCAAGCTGCGTGGACTCTGCAACAGTGCGGCTGTAAGAAACTGTTTCTGGCCAGCTTGTGTGATGGAGTGTGCAAGGGCTGCGCCTTACTCTCGGAAGCAGCCGGAGCATTCTCAGCTGACTGTGCTTGTGAAGCAGCTTTGCGCTGATCTGCAAGGCTGCAAGGTGCGTGCTGGTACTTGGAAGCGAGAAGGCGGCGGCAGAGAGCACGGCGATCTGACGGCGCTGGGCAGGCTGTAAAGGAAAGAAGAGTAGCCCTGGAATGTGCTGCAAATGCAAGTTTCCACGCATCGGGGGCAAGCTCTGGGGAAGCTCGTGGACCTCAACCTGTTCTCTGTGCCAGACGTAGCCGAGAAGCTTTCCGTTAAGGTTCAGGCTACAAGGCAGACCGAGTGTGCTGCTACCTAGCGCTGAGAGAGAAAGTGCAGAGCGCAGGCGTGTTTGGGCAGAAGCAGCAGCCTGGAGGCTTTCGCCGCCGGCACCGTGCTCTCTGGGCGAGAAGCAGACGACTGTTCGTCTCCAGCAAAACGAAAGCGCGACGTGCTACGAAGAGCATAAGAACGAAGGCAGAGCGGCGGGCTGCTGTGCGAATGGCCCAGGCTGCAAGAGGAAGCGTGCCTGCCACTCGCCTGTTTGCGGATTCGCTTGAGCAGTCGGAAGCAGAAAGTGCAACTTGCGGCTACTTGTGCTGCTACCTATTTCTCTTCCAGTATTGCCTGGAACCAATTCTGCTCGCTTCGTGCTTGGAGATGCAGAGATGCCAGTGGTAGTAGATGCGGTGGAGAAGGGAAAGACAGAGTGCAGAGGACAGTTTGTGGTGCTTGCCGTGAGGCAAGGGGAAGGTTCAGCCCAGCAGTGGCTGTTACTCCTGGAGCCTTTTTCTTTGCGAGCAGCTGCTGCAAGTGGGCAAGGGAGCTGCGAGAGTGCATGGTGTGAGGAGGGCACGTCTCTCGGAGAAAGAAGCTGCCCAGGCGCAGTGTGCTGTGCTCAGTTTCAAGGCTGCTTAGAGACGGGGGACTGGAAGAACGCCTCTTCTTTCTGGACGCCTCCTTCTGCGTGCGCTCAAGCTGCGTGGACTCTGCAACAGTGCGGCTGTAAGAAACTGTTTCTGGCCAGCTTGTGTGATGGAGTGTGCAAGGGCTGCGCCTTACTCTCGGAAGCAGCCGGAGCATTCTCAGCTGACTGTGCTTGTGAAGCAGCTTTGCGCTGATCTGCAAGGCTGCAAGGTGCGTGCTGGTACTTGGAAGCGAGAAGGCGGCGGCAGAGAGCACGGCGATCTGACGGCGCTGGGCAGGCTGTAAAGGAAAGAAGAGTAGCCCTGGAATGTGCTGCAAATGCAAGTTTCCACGCATCGGGGGCAAGCTCTGGGGAAGCTCGTGGACCTCAACCTGTTCTCTGTGCCAGACGTAGCCGAGAAGCTTTCCGTTAAGGTTCAGGCTACAAGGCAGACCGAGTGTGCTGCTACCTAGCGCTGAGAGAGAAAGTGCAGAGCGCAGGCGTGTTTGGGCAGAAGCAGCAGCCTGGAGGCTTTCGCCGCCGGCACCGTGCTCTCTGGGCGAGAAGCAGACGACTGTTCGTCTCCAGCAAAACGAAAGCGCGACGTGCTACGAAGAGCATAAGAACGAAGGCAGAGCGGCGGGCTGCTGTGCGAATGGCCCAGGCTGCAAGAGGAAGCGTGCCTGCCACTCGCCTGTTTGCGGATTCGCTTGAGCAGTCGGAAGCAGAAAGTGCAACTTGCGGCTACTTGTGCTGCTACCTATTTCTCTTCCAGTATTGCCTGGAACCAATTCTGCTCGCTTCGTGCTTGGAGATGCAGAGATGCCAGTGGTAGTAGATGCGGTGGAGAAGGGAAAGACAGAGTGCAGAGGACAGTTTGTGGTGCTTGCCGTGAGGCAAGGGGAAGGTTCAGCCCAGCAGTGGCTGTTACTCCTGGAGCCTTTTTCTTTGCGAGCAGCTGCTGCAAGTGGGCAAGGGAGCTGCGAGAGTGCATGGTGTGAGGAGGGCACGTCTCTCGGAGAAAGAAGCTGCCCAGGCGCAGTGTGCTGTGCTCAGTTTCAAGGCTGCTTAGAGACGGGGGACTGGAAGAACGCCTCTTCTTTCTGGACGCCTCCTTCTGCGTGCGCTCAAGCTGCGTGGACTCTGCAACAGTGCGGCTGTAAGAAACTGTTTCTGGCCAGCTTGTGTGATGGAGTGTGCAAGGGCTGCGCCTTACTCTCGGAAGCAGCCGGAGCATTCTCAGCTGACTGTGCTTGTGAAGCAGCTTTGCGCTGATCTGCAAGGCTGCAAGGTGCGTGCTGGTACTTGGAAGCGAGAAGGCGGCGGCAGAGAGCACGGCGATCTGACGGCGCTGGGCAGGCTGTAAAGGAAAGAAGAGTAGCCCTGGAATGTGCTGCAAATGCAAGTTTCCACGCATCGGGGGCAAGCTCTGGGGAAGCTCGTGGACCTCAACCTGTTCTCTGTGCCAGACGTAGCCGAGAAGCTTTCCGTTAAGGTTCAGGCTACAAGGCAGACCGAGTGTGCTGCTACCTAGCGCTGAGAGAGAAAGTGCAGAGCGCAGGCGGTTTGGGCAGAAGCAGCAGCCTGGAGGCTTTCGCCGCCGGCACCGTGCTCTCTGGGCGAGAAGCAGACGACTGTTCGTCTCCAGCAAAACGAAAGCGCGACGTGCTACGAAGAGCATAAGAACGAAGGCAGAGCGGCGGGCTGCTGTGCGAATGGCCCAGGCTGCAAGAGGAAGCGTGCCTGCCACTCGCCTGTTTGCGGATTCGCTTGAGCAGTCGGAAGCAGAAAGTGCAACTTGCGGCTACTTGTGCTGCTACCTATTTCTCTTCCAGTATTGCCTGGAACCAATTCTGCTCGCTTCGTGCTTGGAGATGCAGAGATGCCAGTGGTAGTAGATGCGGTGGAGAAGGGAAAGACAGAGTGCAGAGGACAGTTTGTGGTGCTTGCCGTGAGGCAAGGGGAAGGTTCAGCCCAGCAGTGGCTGTTACTCCTGGAGCCTTTTTCTTTGCGAGCAGCTGCTGCAAGTGGGCAAGGGAGCTGCGAGAGTGCATGGTGTGAGGAGGGCACGTCTCTCGGAGAAAGAAGCTGCCCAGGCGCAGTGTGCTGTGCTCAGTTTCAAGGCTGCTTAGAGACGGGGGACTGGAAGAACGCCTCTTCTTTCTGGACGCCTCCTTCTGCGTGCGCTCAAGCTGCGTGGACTCTGCAACAGTGCGGCTGTAAGAAACTGTTTCTGGCCAGCTTGTGTGATGGAGTGTGCAAGGGCTGCGCCTTACTCTCGGAAGCAGCCGGAGCATTCTCAGCTGACTGTGCTTGTGAAGCAGCTTTGCGCTGATCTGCAAGGCTGCAAGGTGCGTGCTGGTACTTGGAAGCGAGAAGGCGGCGGCAGAGAGCACGGCGATCTGACGGCGCTGGGCAGGCTGTAAAGGAAAGAAGAGTAGCCCTGGAATGTGCTGCAAATGCAAGTTTCCACGCATCGGGGGCAAGCTCTGGGGAAGCTCGTGGACCTCAACCTGTTCTCTGTGCCAGACGTAGCCGAGAAGCTTTCCGTTAAGGTTCAGGCTACAAGGCAGACCGAGTGTGCTGCTACCTAGCGCTGAGAGAGAAAGTGCAGAGCGCAGGCGTGTTTGGGCAGAAGCAGCAGCCTGGAGGCTTTCGCCGCCGGCACCGTGCTCTCTGGGCGAGAAGCAGACGACTGTTCGTCTCCAGCAAAACGAAAGCGCGACGTGCTACGAAGAGCATAAGAACGAAGGCAGAGCGGCGGGCTGCTGTGCGAATGGCCCAGGCTGCAAGAGGAAGCGTGCCTGCCACTCGCCTGTTTGCGGATTCGCTTGAGCAGTCGGAAGCAGAAAGTGCAACTTGCGGCTACTTGTGCTGCTACCTATTTCTCTTCCAGTATTGCCTGGAACCAATTCTGCTCGCTTCGTGCTTGGAGATGCAGAGATGCCAGTGGTAGTAGATGCGGTGGAGAAGGGAAAGACAGAGTGCAGAGGACAGTTTGTGGTGCTTGCCGTGAGGCAAGGGGAAGGTTCAGCCCAGCAGTGGCTGTTACTCCTGGAGCCTTTTTCTTTGCGAGCAGCTGCTGCAAGTGGGCAAGGGAGCTGCGAGAGTGCATGGTGTGAGGAGGGCACGTCTCTCGGAGAAAGAAGCTGCCCAGGCGCAGTGTGCTGTGCTCAGTTTCAAGGCTGCTTAGAGACGGGGGACTGGAAGAACGCCTCTTCTTTCTGGACGCCTCCTTCTGCGTGCGCTCAAGCTGCGTGGACTCTGCAACAGTGCGGCTGTAAGAAACTGTTTCTGGCCAGCTTGTGTGATGGAGTGTGCAAGGGCTGCGCCTTACTCTCGGAAGCAGCCGGAGCATTCTCAGCTGACTGTGCTTGTGAAGCAGCTTTGCGCTGATCTGCAAGGCTGCAAGGTGCGTGCTGGTACTTGGAAGCGAGAAGGCGGCGGCAGAGAGCACGGCGATCTGACGGCGCTGGGCAGGCTGTAAAGGAAAGAAGAGTAGCCCTGGAATGTGCTGCAAATGCAAGTTTCCACGCATCGGGGGCAAGCTCTGGGGAAGCTCGTGGACCTCAACCTGTTCTCTGTGCCAGACGTAGCCGAGAAGCTTTCCGTTAAGGTTCAGGCTACAAGGCAGACCGAGTGTGCTGCTACCTAGCGCTGAGAGAGAAAGTGCAGAGCGCAGGCGTGTTTGGGCAGAAGCAGCAGCCTGGAGGCTTTCGCCGCCGGCACCGTGCTCTCTGGGCGAGAAGCAGACGACTGTTCGTCTCCAGCAAAACGAAAGCGCGACGTGCTACGAAGAGCATAAGAACGAAGGCAGAGCGGCGGGCTGCTGTGCGAATGGCCCAGGCTGCAAGAGGAAGCGTGCCTGCCACTCGCCTGTTTGCGGATTCGCTTGAGCAGTCGGAAGCAGAAAGTGCAACTTGCGGCTACTTGTGCTGCTACCTATTTCTCTTCCAGTATTGCCTGGAACCAATTCTGCTCGCTTCGTGCTTGGAGATGCAGAGATGCCAGTGGTAGTAGATGCGGTGGAGAAGGGAAAGACAGAGTGCAGAGGACAGTTTGTGGTGCTTGCCGTGAGGCAAGGGGAAGGTTCAGCCCAGCAGTGGCTGTTACTCCTGGAGCCTTTTTCTTTGCGAGCAGCTGCTGCAAGTGGGCAAGGGAGCTGCGAGAGTGCATGGTGTGAGGAGGGCACGTCTCTCGGAGAAAGAAGCTGCCCAGGCGCAGTGTGCTGTGCTCAGTTTCAAGGCTGCTTAGAGACGGGGGACTGGAAGAACGCCTCTTCTTTCTGGACGCCTCCTTCTGCGTGCGCTCAAGCTGCGTGGACTCTGCAACAGTGCGGCTGTAAGAAACTGTTTCTGGCCAGCTTGTGTGATGGAGTGTGCAAGGGCTGCGCCTTACTCTCGGAAGCAGCCGGAGCATTCTCAGCTGACTGTGCTTGTGAAGCAGCTTTGCGCTGATCTGCAAGGCTGCAAGGTGCGTGCTGGTACTTGGAAGCGAGAAGGCGGCGGCAGAGAGCACGGCGATCTGACGGCGCTGGGCAGGCTGTAAAGGAAAGAAGAGTAGCCCTGGAATGTGCTGCAAATGCAAGTTTCCACGCATCGGGGGCAAGCTCTGGGGAAGCTCGTGGACCTCAACCTGTTCTCTGTGCCAGACGTAGCCGAGAAGCTTTCCGTTAAGGTTCAGGCTACAAGGCAGACCGAGTGTGCTGCTACCTAGCGCTGAGAGAGAAAGTGCAGAGCGCAGGCGTGTTTGGGCAGAAGCAGCAGCCTGGAGGCTTTCGCCGCCGGCACCGTGCTCTCTGGGCGAGAAGCAGACGACTGTTCGTCTCCAGCAAAACGAAAGCGCGACGTGCTACGAAGAGCATAAGAACGAAGGCAGAGCGGCGGGCTGCTGTGCGAATGGCCCAGGCTGCAAGAGGAAGCGTGCCTGCCACTCGCCTGTTTGCGGATTCGCTTGAGCAGTCGGAAGCAGAAAGTGCAACTTGCGGCTACTTGTGCTGCTACCTATTTCTCTTCCAGTATTGCCTGGAACCAATTCTGCTCGCTTCGTGCTTGGAGATGCAGAGATGCCAGTGGTAGTAGATGCGGTGGAGAAGGGAAAGACAGAGTGCAGAGGACAGTTTGTGGTGCTTGCCGTGAGGCAAGGGGAAGGTTCAGCCCAGCAGTGGCTGTTACTCCTGGAGCCTTTTTCTTTGCGAGCAGCTGCTGCAAGTGGGCAAGGGAGCTGCGAGAGTGCATGGTGTGAGGAGGGCACGTCTCTCGGAGAAAGAAGCTGCCCAGGCGCAGTGTGCTGTGCTCAGTTTCAAGGCTGCTTAGAGACGGGGGACTGGAAGAACGCCTCTTCTTTCTGGACGCCTCCTTCTGCGTGCGCTCAAGCTGCGTGGACTCTGCAACAGTGCGGCTGTAAGAAACTGTTTCTGGCCAGCTTGTGTGATGGAGTGTGCAAGGCTGCGCCTTACTCTCGGAAGCAGCCGGAGCATTCTCAGCTGACTGTGCTTGTGAAGCAGCTTTGCGCTGATCTGCAAGGCTGCAAGGTGCGTGCTGGTACTTGGAAGCGAGAAGGCGGCGGCAGAGAGCACGGCGATCTGACGGCGCTGGGCAGGCTGTAAAGGAAAGAAGAGTAGCCCTGGAATGTGCTGCAAATGCAAGTTTCCACGCATCGGGGGCAAGCTCTGGGGAAGCTCGTGGACCTCAACCTGTTCTCTGTGCCAGACGTAGCCGAGAAGCTTTCCGTTAAGGTTCAGGCTACAAGGCAGACCGAGTGTGCTGCTACCTAGCGCTGAGAGAGAAAGTGCAGAGCGCAGGCGTGTTTGGGCAGAAGCAGCAGCCTGGAGGCTTTCGCCGCCGGCACCGTGCTCTCTGGGCGAGAAGCAGACGACTGTTCGTCTCCAGCAAAACGAAAGCGCGACGTGCTACGAAGAGCATAAGAACGAAGGCAGAGCGGCGGGCTGCTGTGCGAATGGCCCAGGCTGCAAGAGGAAGCGTGCCTGCCACTCGCCTGTTTGCGGATTCGCTTGAGCAGTCGGAAGCAGAAAGTGCAACTTGCGGCTACTTGTGCTGCTACCTATTTCTCTTCCAGTATTGCCTGGAACCAATTCTGCTCGCTTCGTGCTTGGAGATGCAGAGATGCCAGTGGTAGTAGATGCGGTGGAGAAGGGAAAGACAGAGTGCAGAGGACAGTTTGTGGTGCTTGCCGTGAGGCAAGGGGAAGGTTCAGCCCAGCAGTGGCTGTTACTCCTGGAGCCTTTTTCTTTGCGAGCAGCTGCTGCAAGTGGGCAAGGGAGCTGCGAGAGTGCATGGTGTGAGGAGGGCACGTCTCTCGGAGAAAGAAGCTGCCCAGGCGCAGTGTGCTGTGCTCAGTTTCAAGGCTGCTTAGAGACGGGGGACTGGAAGAACGCCTCTTCTTTCTGGACGCCTCCTTCTGCGTGCGCTCAAGCTGCGTGGACTCTGCAACAGTGCGGCTGTAAGAAACTGTTTCTGGCCAGCTTGTGTGATGGAGTGTGCAAGGGCTGCGCCTTACTCTCGGAAGCAGCCGGAGCATTCTCAGCTGACTGTGCTTGTGAAGCAGCTTTGCGCTGATCTGCAAGGCTGCAAGGTGCGTGCTGGTACTTGGAAGCGAGAAGGCGGCGGCAGAGAGCACGGCGATCTGACGGCGCTGGGCAGGCTGTAAAGGAAAGAAGAGTAGCCCTGGAATGTGCTGCAAATGCAAGTTTCCACGCATCGGGGGCAAGCTCTGGGGAAGCTCGTGGACCTCAACCTGTTCTCTGTGCCAGACGTAGCCGAGAAGCTTTCCGTTAAGGTTCAGGCTACAAGGCAGACCGAGTGTGCTGCTACCTAGCGCTGAGAGAGAAAGTGCAGAGCGCAGGCGTGTTTGGGCAGAAGCAGCAGCCTGGAGGCTTTCGCCGCCGGCACCGTGCTCTCTGGGCGAGAAGCAGACGACTGTTCGTCTCCAGCAAAACGAAAGCGCGACGTGCTACGAAGAGCATAAGAACGAAGGCAGAGCGGCGGGCTGCTGTGCGAATGGCCCAGGCTGCAAGAGGAAGCGTGCCTGCCACTCGCCTGTTTGCGGATTCGCTTGAGCAGTCGGAAGCAGAAAGTGCAACTTGCGGCTACTTGTGCTGCTACCTATTTCTCTTCCAGTATTGCCTGGAACCAATTCTGCTCGCTTCGTGCTTGGAGATGCAGAGATGCCAGTGGTAGTAGATGCGGTGGAGAAGGGAAAGACAGAGTGCAGAGGACAGTTTTGTGGTGCTTGCCGTGAGGCAAGGGGAAGGTTCAGCCCAGCAGTGGCTGTTACTCCTGGAGCCTTTTTCTTTGCGAGCAGCTGCTGCAAGTGGGCAAGGGAGCTGCGAGAGTGCATGGTGTGAGGAGGGCACGTCTCTCGGAGAAAGAAGCTGCCCAGGCGCAGTGTGCTGTGCTCAGTTTCAAGGCTGCTTAGAGACGGGGGACTGGAAGAACGCCTCTTCTTTCTGGACGCCTCCTTCTGCGTGCGCTCAAGCTGCGTGGACTCTGCAACAGTGCGGCTGTAAGAAACTGTTTTCTGGCCAGCTTGTGTGATGGAGTGTGCAAGGGCTGCGCCTTACTCTCGGAAGCAGCCGGAGCATTCTCAGCTGACTGTGCTTGTGAAGCAGCTTTGCGCTGATCTGCAAGGCTGCAAGGTGCGTGCTGGTACTTGGAAGCGAGAAGGCGGCGGCAGAGAGCACGGCGATCTGACGGCGCTGGGCAGGCTGTAAAGGAAAGAAGAGTAGCCCTGGAATGTGCTGCAAATGCAAGTTTCCACGCATCGGGGGCAAGCTCTGGGGAAGCTCGTGGACCTCAACCTGTTCTCTGTGCCAGACGTAGCCGAGAAGCTTTCCGTTAAGGTTCAGGCTACAAGGCAGACCGAGTGTGCTGCTACCTAGCGCTGAGAGAGAAAGTGCAGAGCGCAGGCGTGTTTGGGCAGAAGCAGCAGCCTGGAGGCTTTCGCCGCCGGCACCGTGCTCTCTGGGCGAGAAGCAGACGACTGTTCGTCTCCAGCAAAACGAAAGCGCGACGTGCTACGAAGAGCATAAGAACGAAGGCAGAGCGGCGGGCTGCTGTGCGAATGGCCCAGGCTGCAAGAGGAAGCGTGCCTGCCACTCGCCTGTTTGCGGATTCGCTTGAGCAGTCGGAAGCAGAAAGTGCAACTTGCGGCTACTTGTGCTGCTACCTATTTCTCTTCCAGTATTGCCTGGAACCAATTCTGCTCGCTTCGTGCTTGGAGATGCAGAGATGCCAGTGGTAGTAGATGCGGTGGAGAAGGAAAGACAGAGTGCAGAGGACAGTTTGTGGTGCTTGCCGTGAGGCAAGGGGAAGGTTCAGCCCAGCAGTGGCTGTTACTCCTGGAGCCTTTTTCTTTGCGAGCAGCTGCTGCAAGTGGGCAAGGGAGCTGCGAGAGTGCATGGTGTGAGGAGGGCACGTCTCTCGGAGAAAGAAGCTGCCCAGGCGCAGTGTGCTGTGCTCAGTTTCAAGGCTGCTTAGAGACGGGGGACTGGAAGAACGCCTCTTCTTTCTGGACGCCTCCTTCTGCGTGCGCTCAAGCTGCGGTGGACTCTGCAACAGTGCGGCTGTAAGAAACTGTTTCTGGCCAGCTTGTGTGATGGAGTGTGCAAGGGCTGCGCCTTACTCTCGGAAGCAGCCGGAGCATTCTCAGCTGACTGTGCTTGTGAAGCAGCTTTGCGCTGATCTGCAAGGCTGCAAGGTGCGTGCTGGTACTTGGAAGCGAGAAGGCGGCGGCAGAGAGCACGGCGATCTGACGGCGCTGGGCAGGCTGTAAAGGAAAGAAGAGTAGCCCTGGAATGTGCTGCAAATGCAAGTTTCCACGCATCGGGGGCAAGCTCTGGGGAAGCTCGTGGACCTCAACCTGTTCTCTGTGCCAGACGTAGCCGAGAAGCTTTCCGTTAAGGTTCAGGCTACAAGGCAGACCGAGTGTGCTGCTACCTAGCGCTGAGAGAGAAAGTGCAGAGCGCAGGCGTGTTTGGGCAGAAGCAGCAGCCTGGAGGCTTTCGCCGCCGGCACCGTGCTCTCTGGGCGAGAAGCAGACGACTGTTCGTCTCCAGCAAAACGAAAGCGCGACGTGCTACGAAGAGCATAAGAACGAAGGCAGAGCGGCGGGCTGCTGTGCGAATGGCCAGGCTGCAAGAGGAAGCGTGCCTGCCACTCGCCTGTTTGCGGATTCGCTTGAGCAGTCGGGAAGCAGAAAGTGCAACTTGCGGCTACTTGTGCTGCTACCTATTTCTCTTCCAGTATTGCCTGGAACCAATTCTGCTCGCTTCGTGCTTGGAGATGCAGAGATGCCAGTGGTAGTAGATGCGGTGGAGAAGGGAAAGACAGAGTGCAGAGGACAGTTTGTGGTGCTTGCCGTGAGGCAAGGGGAAGGTTCAGCCCAGCAGTGGCTGTTACTCCTGGAGCCTTTTTCTTTGCGAGCAGCTGCTGCAAGTGGGCAAGGGAGCTGCGAGAGTGCATGGTGTGAGGAGGGCACGTCTCTCGGAGAAAGAAGCTGCCCAGGCGCAGTGTGCTGTGCTCAGTTTCAAGGCTGCTTAGAGACGGGGGACTGGAAGAACGCCTCTTCTTTCTGGACGCCTCCTTCTGCGTGCGCTCAAGCTGCGTGGACTCTGCAACAGTGCGGCTGTAAGAAACTGTTTCTGGCCAGCTTGTGTGATGGAGTGTGCAAGGGCTGCGCCTTACTCTCGGAAGCAGCCGGAGCATTCTCAGCTGACTGTGCTTGTGAAGCAGCTTTGCGCTGATCTGCAAGGCTGCAAGGTGCGTGCTGGTACTTGAAGCGAGAAGGCGGCGGCAGAGAGCACGGCGATCTGACGGCGCTGGGCAGGCTGTAAAGGAAAGAAGAGTAGCCCTGGAATGTGCTGCAAATGCAAGTTTCCACGCATCGGGGGCAAGCTCTGGGGAAGCTCGTGGACCTCAACCTGTTCTCTGTGCCAGACGTAGCCGAGAAGCTTTCCGTTAAGGTTCAGGCTACAAGGCAGACCGAGTGTGCTGCTACCTAGCGCTGAGAGAGAAAGTGCAGAGCGCAGGCGTGTTTGGGCAGAAGCAGCAGCCTGGAGGCTTTCGCCGCCGGCACCGTGCTCTCTGGGCGAGAAGCAGACGACTGTTCGTCTCCAGCAAAACGAAAGCGCGACGTGCTACGAAGAGCATAAGAACGAAGGCAGAGCGGCGGGCTGCTGTGCGAATGGCCCAGGCTGCAAGAGGAAGCGTGCCTGCCACTCGCCTGTTTGCGGATTCGCTTGAGCAGTCGGAAGCAGAAAGTGCAACTTGCGGCTACTTGTGCTGCTACCTATTTCTCTTCCAGTATTGCCTGGAACCAATTCTGCTCGCTTCGTGCTTGGAGATGCAGAGATGCCAGTGGTAGTAGATGCGGTGGAGAAGGGAAAGACAGAGTGCAGAGGACAGTTTGTGGTGCTTGCCGTGAG
>NW_028120236.1:0-23987 GCF_965178545.1 Coloeus monedula
ACTCAGTGGCCCAGCACTGGCCCAGCCGCGGCAGGCTCAGGGCAGGACGTGCCCAGGGAAGCTGCCCACAGGGGCTGTGGGGCAGAGGCACGGGCTGGGCGTGCTCCCCTCGGGCCAGCCCTGCTGGAAGTGGGCAAGGGCACCGGAAAGGCCCAAGGCCCAGCCAGTGCTGCTTCTGGACGTGCTGGGAGCGGCCAGGGAGGCAGCACCAAACGGAGGGATATGAAGGTCTCTCCCGGCCTGCACGAATCCGGGACTCGGGGATCGCCCCGGGCCAGGCGCAGCACCCGGCACTTGGCCTTGTGAGACCTCGTAAGGTTCTCGTTGTGCCCCTTCTCAAGCTTGCCCAGGTCCCTGTGCACGGCCAAATCCTGCCATGGTGCCCCTGCCACGCTCAGCTGCCCGTCCCCTGCAAACGTGCTGAGGGGGAGCTCGAGCCCCTGCCTGTGTCATTGGGGACGCCACTGAAGAGCCCCAGGGCCAAGGCAGAGCCCTGAGGGACACCCCTGGTCCCCGGCCTGCAGCTGCACATGGAGCCAATGCCCCCAAGTCCCTGGCTGCGGCCATCTGGCCAATGGCTCGTGCCCTGGGCAGCCCACCCGCCAAAGCCAGGGCTCTACAGTGTGGGGATTGGGCCGGTGAGTGGGACCGTGGCCAAAGCCTCGCAGAGGCCAAGGGCTACAAGTGCCCAAGTCCAGGGCCTGCTCAGTGCTACTTCCAGCAGGCTCGGCTGCTGGAGGGGCGCCGGCTACGGCCCTTTGTGACCCAGGCGCGTGGTGTCACAAAGGGCCCTTGGCCATGCGGAACATGGCGGTGCCCAGAGAGCCTTGTGACATCAGAGAGCCCCGCCCTGGCTGAGGGTAGCTAAGGGGCGCAGAACCTGGCAGTGCCCAGTCCGCTGAGAGCCCCTGTCGCAGAAGGAAGCAGCTCCCGCCATCCTTCTGTGCTACAGGACCTCTGAGATGGAAGAGGACAAGGCAAACCCCAGCTCCTCCCAGCCACCCACCCCTGTGCCCAGCGGGCCACAAGACCAGACCCTCAGCTGGCACTTGGTGGGGGCAGAGAGTGCCTCAGTCAGGCCCCAGAGAGACACTGAAGAGGAGCAGGGGCCCTTTGTCATCAGGGAGGCGGAGAGGAAACCTGCCGTGGATGAGGAGCCTTGCCAGGGGAGAGACACTCGACCCCAAGAGCTTTGCCTGTGCGAAGAGGCGACAGGCCGTGAGTTGTCCCAGTGGGTCCCAGCAGTGCCAGTGCAGGAAGTGTCCCTGTGCAGAATGTGGAGTCCCCAAGGGCTGAAGCCGTGGAAGATGGGCCTGAGCATGGAGTGGGGACATGGGGCACAGCAACTGCTCTACCGGTGGCAACAGAGAGTGGAAGTCCAGGAGCTGCCCCACGGGGAAGAAGAAGGGAACGACCCAAAGCTGTCCCAGCGAGGTGAAGGAGGTGCGAGCGGCCAGAAGAACCAGCCGTGTTCTCCTGCCCCCAGTGAGGAGGTGCCATCAGCAGGGCCATGGAGCCTGGTCCCTGCCGCACACAGCAGCTGGGAATACACCTGCATCTTCAGCTTCAGGGTCCCACCCTCGCTGCCCAAGGCCGCCGCCTGGGACGGAGTCAGCGTGCTCGAGGTAGGCGAAGAAGGCAGGCGCCGAAGCCTGGCAGCTCTTGCGGCAGACGAGCTCCCGCCGCCCGTCCCTCGGGAGGCCTGGGCCGAGCGGCCGGCACGGGAGCCGCTCTGTGCCTCGCTTCCCCCCCTGCAAGGCCGAGCCGCCACGGGACCCGCAGCTTCTCCTGTGCTGGCCTGGCAGGAGCCGGGGCCTGCCCCGCAGAGCCCCCGCGGCCCCTCGGCTGCCCCCAGCAAGCGGCCCGGCCGCCTCAGGCGGGCGCTGCGGGCGCTGCGGGCGCTGTTCCGCTGCCGCTGCCTGGCGCCGCGGACGCTGGAGTAGCGCCCGCCCGGCCCGGGGCGGCCTCGGCCTGGACGGGCCCCGCAGCCTGAGCTGCCCCGGCTGCTTTGGGCCGTGCCGGGGCCGTCTCCGCGACGCCCAAAGTCACCGGCCTGGCCGCCCCCAAACAGCGCCCGTGGAGCGCGCTCGGTGCCGGCGCGCTCGGCGGGGAAGCCCAGGGAGTCACCGAGGTGCCAAAAGAGACCCTGCCGGGCACCCGGTGCCACTGGCACCCTGGCAGCGCCACCGCCGCCCCGAAACCACGTCCCCAAGGGCCACATCTGCACAGCTCCTGACCACTGCGGGGACAAGGACTCCACCACCGCCCTGGGCAACTTCTTCCAGTGCCTCACGCCTCTCCCAAGGAAAAGCTCTTTCAGATATTGAATCTGAACCTCCCCTGGTGGCATCAAAGGCTACGGACAAGACTTCAAGACTTGGACTCAACAAACGGAACTTGACTTTAAGAAAGAGTAGTAGTAAAAAAATAGAGAAAAAAATTTAAAAACCTCCTCATACAGGAGAAAAAAAAAAAGAATAGGAATAGGAATAGGAATAGGAATAGGAATAGGAAGAAGAAGATTATGATGATGAAGAAATAGTAGTAGTAAAAAAAAAGAAAAAAAATTTAAAAACCTCCTCCTCCAGGAGAAAAAAAAAGAATAGGACTAGGACGAGGAATAGGAAGAAGAAGATTATGATGATGAAGAAATAGTAGTAGTAAAAAAAAAGAAAAAAAATTAAAAACCTCCTCCTACAGGAGAAAAAAAAAGAATAGGAATACAAATAGGAATAGGAAGAAGAAGATTATGACGATGAAGAAATAGTAGTAGTAAACAGGAGGAAGAAGAAAAAGGAATAGAATAATAATAAAAATATTAAGTTGAATAAGAATAATAGGAGCATAGGAATAAGTAGAAGAAGAGGAAGAAGAAATAGTAGTAAACAGTAAGAATATGAAAAAGAAAAAAATAACCATAAGCATAACAAGTGAAGAAGATTAATTACAACAAGAAGACTATGATAAAGAAGAAGAAGAAATAGTAGTAGTGAATAAGAAGAAAAATTAAAATAGGAATAAAAAGAATAAGAGTAAGACAAAGAAGAAGCAAGAGTAGTAGTAGTAATTAAAAAGACAGCAAAGAAGAAAAGAAGAAGCAAGAGTAGTAGAAGTAATTGAAAAGAAGGCAAAGAAGAAGATGACTTAGATGAAGAAGAAGAAATAGGAAATAGTAGTAAGCAGAAGAAGAATATCAAATTAAAATACACATCCTCTAGAACGCCATCCCTCGTTCAATAAAATGCATGTCCAGTAAAATCCGTTTGTTGCCCTCATGTGGTCTCACTTGCACCTTCCCTGCGGCACAGGCGTCTCTCTCTCCCCCTCGGCATCCTAACCCACGGGCAGGGTCCCTTCCAGCCACAAGCATGCCGGGATTCTGTCAGCGACTCCCTTCCCTTCCCTCCTTCCCTCTGCTTCCCGCTGGAGAACGTGCAGCAAAGCAGCCTTTGCTGGCTGCTCTGGGAGCCCTCCCAGCTGCTGGACCTTGTCCCCCGGCCCTGCGCAGCTCCCTTGGGAGGCACGGCAGGAGCAGCAGCCTGGGAGCCTCGGGAATGCCCCTCTTGGCATCCATGGCACACACTGCAATGGGCTGCAGTTCCAGTTCCCAGCGAGGAAAAGATCTTCCTGCCCTTCAAGGCAAAGCTCTGAAAGGGCTGAAACCCAAGCGGAGCAAGATCTTACCGTGACATTTCACTGCCAGCCTCCGTAACTTCATCCAGGGCTCTTTTAGCTCCTGGATTGGGGAAAAAAAAACCATCAGGGCAGGCTCTTTGGCTGGGAGCTGCCCTGGGCAAAGGGAGACACTGGAGGGAAAAAGAGCAGGCAAAGGAAGGCAGGAGAGAAAGGAGGACCCGGCCAAGAGCATCGCTCCGGATCTCTGAGGGAAGGGGAAACCTTTTGTTGTCTGGAAACCAACAAAAGCTCTGAGTATCTCTGCCAGGCCACTGAAGGCCTCTCCTGCCCCACTCTCCCTAAGCAAAGTGCCCCTCCTTGCCCATCCTCGCAGCACTGTCCTCATGCCCTTCTGCTCCTCGGGCATGATGGGGCAGAGGCTTTGTTCCAGGGCATCCTGCAAGCAGCAGGCAGGACAGTTCCACCGGCATGGGAAGCCAGCTCAGGGCTGCGGGACTCAGAAAATCTAAACACCAACACAACACCAGCAGGGCACATTTAATCACTTCTGCCACAAAAGGCAGCACTGAAAATGATGCGTAATGAGAGCCTCCTAATCACCCCAATCCCTTCTCCATTTTAAACCTTCTCCAAAAGAACCAAAATAGCTCTTAAGATTCCTTCATCTTTGTCAGTCCCACATCTTTTGAGAGCAGACTGGGGAAGAGAGCACAACATCAGCATCTTGTTAATCAGACACGGCTTGTTGTCCCTTTCTCCTTACTCAGTTACAGCGGTACATATTGGGAATAACCAGCAATCCTGAGGAATTTTTTCCTGCAGCAAGTTATTTTCCTATCATGCTCCATCTGTCATTTTATTACTTATTCAAACACCAATAGCAATACAGTACAGCACCTTGCAATTACTCCCCCTTATATTTATATACCTCAAAGTTCACCTCAACACCACCACATTCCTGAAACCAGTCTGTGTTCAGGAACACTGATGGCTCTCCAAGCCAGTGCCCACTTTGCCAGGAGTGGCCCTGCCTGCATCTGCTGCCTGGAAAGCCTGGGCAAAGCCTGGCACCCTCGGCATCACGAGGCTTCTGGCACGGAGGCCAAGCACACCCAAACACAGGGGAGAATTCAGCTCAGCATTGGTGTCACCACTGCCAGCACCAATCTGTCAAAAGCTTCATTCATTACGTGTGATTTCAGCTGGAATTGTCCCTCCAGGAGCAGCACTCAGTGGCCCAGCACTGGCCCAGCCGCGGCAGGCTCAGGGCAGGACGTGCCCAGGGAAGCTGCCCACAGGGGCTGTGGGGCAGAGGCACGGGCTGGGCGTGCTCCCCTCGGGCCAGCCCTGCTGGAAGTGGGCAAGGGCACCGGAAAGGCCCAAGGCCCAGCCAGTGCTGCTTCTGGACGTGCTGGGAGCGGCCAGGGAGGCAGCACCAAACGGAGGGATATGAAGGTCTCTCCCGGCCTGCACGAATCCGGGACTCGGGGATCGCCCCGGGCCAGGCGCAGCACCCGGCACTTGGCCTTGTGAGACCTCGTAAGGTTCTCGTTGTGCCCCTTCTCAAGCTTGCCCAGGTCCCTGTGCACGGCCAAATCCTGCCATGGTGCCCCTGCCACGCTCAGCTGCCCGTCCCCTGCAAACGTGCTGAGGGGGAGCTCGAGCCCCTGCCTGTGTCATTGGGGACGCCACTGAAGAGCCCCAGGGCCAAGGCAGAGCCCTGAGGGACACCCCTGGTCCCCGGCCTGCAGCTGCACATGGAGCCAATGCCCCCAAGTCCCTGGCTGCGGCCATCTGGCCAATGGCTCGTGCCCTGGGCAGCCCACCCGCCAAAGCCAGGGCTCTACAGTGTGGGGATTGGGCCGGTGAGTGGGACCGTGGCCAAAGCCTCGCAGAGGCCAAGGGCTACAAGTGCCCAAGTCCAGGGCCTGCTCAGTGCTACTTCCAGCAGGCTCGGCTGCTGGAGGGGCGCCGGCTACGGCCCTTTGTGACCCAGGCGCGTGGTGTCACAAAGGGCCCTTGGCCATGCGGAACATGGCGGTGCCCAGAGAGCCTTGTGACATCAGAGAGCCCCGCCCTGGCTGAGGGTAGCTAAGGGGCGCAGAACCTGGCAGTGCCCAGTCCGCTGAGAGCCCCTGTCGCAGAAGGAAGCAGCTCCCGCCATCCTTCTGTGCTACAGGACCTCTGAGATGGAAGAGGACAAGGCAAACCCCAGCTCCTCCCAGCCACCCACCCCTGTGCCCAGCGGGCCACAAGACCAGACCCTCAGCTGGCACTTGGTGGGGGCAGAGAGTGCCTCAGTCAGGCCCCAGAGAGACACTGAAGAGGAGCAGGGGCCCTTTGTCATCAGGGAGGCGGAGAGGAAACCTGCCGTGGATGAGGAGCCTTGCCAGGGGAGAGACACTCGACCCCAAGAGCTTTGCCTGTGCGAAGAGGCGACAGGCCGTGAGTTGTCCCAGTGGGTCCCAGCAGTGCCAGTGCAGGAAGTGTCCCTGTGCAGAATGTGGAGTCCCCAAGGGCTGAAGCCGTGGAAGATGGGCCTGAGCATGGAGTGGGGACATGGGGCACAGCAACTGCTCTACCGGTGGCAACAGAGAGTGGAAGTCCAGGAGCTGCCCCACGGGGAAGAAGAAGGGAACGACCCAAAGCTGTCCCAGCGAGGTGAAGGAGGTGCGAGCGGCCAGAAGAACCAGCCGTGTTCTCCTGCCCCCAGTGAGGAGGTGCCATCAGCAGGGCCATGGAGCCTGGTCCCTGCCGCACACAGCAGCTGGGAATACACCTGCATCTTCAGCTTCAGGGTCCCACCCTCGCTGCCCAAGGCCGCCGCCTGGGACGGAGTCAGCGTGCTCGAGGTAGGCGAAGAAGGCAGGCGCCGAAGCCTGGCAGCTCTTGCGGCAGACGAGCTCCCGCCGCCCGTCCCTCGGGAGGCCTGGGCCGAGCGGCCGGCACGGGAGCCGCTCTGTGCCTCGCTTCCCCCCCTGCAAGGCCGAGCCGCCACGGGACCCGCAGCTTCTCCTGTGCTGGCCTGGCAGGAGCCGGGGCCTGCCCCGCAGAGCCCCCGCGGCCCCTCGGCTGCCCCCAGCAAGCGGCCCGGCCGCCTCAGGCGGGCGCTGCGGGCGCTGCGGGCGCTGTTCCGCTGCCGCTGCCTGGCGCCGCGGACGCTGGAGTAGCGCCCGCCCGGCCCGGGGCGGCCTCGGCCTGGACGGGCCCCGCAGCCTGAGCTGCCCCGGCTGCTTTGGGCCGTGCCGGGGCCGTCTCCGCGACGCCCAAAGTCACCGGCCTGGCCGCCCCCAAACAGCGCCCGTGGAGCGCGCTCGGTGCCGGCGCGCTCGGCGGGGAAGCCCAGGGAGTCACCGAGGTGCCAAAAGAGACCCTGCCGGGCACCCGGTGCCACTGGCACCCTGGCAGCGCCACTGCCGCCCCGAAACCACGTCCCCAAGGGCCACATCTGCACAGCTCCTGACCACTGCGGGGACAAGGACTCCACCACCGCCCTGGGCAACTTCTTCCAGTGCCTCACGCCTCTCCCAAGGAAAAGCTCTTTCAGATATTGAATCTGAACCTCCCCTGGTGGCATCAAAGGCTACGGACAAGACTTCAAGACTTGGACTCAACAAACGGAACTTGACTTTAAGAAAGAGTAGTAGTAGTAAAAAAATAGAGAAAAAAATTTAAAAACCTCCTCATACAGGAGAAAAAAAAAAGAATAGGAATAGGAATAGGAATAGGAATAGGAATAGGAATAGGAATAGGAAGAAGAAGATTATGATGATGAAGAAATAGTAGTAGTTAAAAAAAAGAAAAAAATTAAAACCCTCCTCCTACAGGAGAAAAAAAAAGAATAGGAATAGGAATAGGAATAGGAAGAAGATTATGATGATGAAGAAATAGTAGTAGTAAACAGGAGGAAGAAGAAAAAGGAATAGAATAATAATAAAAATATTAAGTTGAATAAGAGTAATAGGAGCATAGGAATAAGTAGAAGAAGAGGAAGAAGAAATAGTAGTAAACAGTAAGAATATGAAAAAGAAAAAAATAACCATAAGCATAACAAGTGAAGAAGATTAATTACAACAAGAAGACTATGATAAAGAAGAAGAAGAAATAGTAGTAGTGAATAAGAAGAAAAATTAAAATAGGAATAAAAAGAATAAGAGTAAGACAAAGAAGAAGCAAGAGTAGTAGTAGTAATTAAAAAGACAGCAAAGAAGAAAAGAAGAAGCAAGAGTAGTAGAAGTAATTGAAAAGAAGGCAAAGAAGAAGATGACTTAGATGAAGAAGAAGAAATAGGAAATAGTAGTAAGCAGAAGAAGAATATCAAATTAAAATACACATCCTCTAGAACGCCATCCCTCGTTCAATAAAATGCATGTCCAGTAAAATCCGTTTGTTGCCCTCATGTGGTCTCACTTGCACCTTCCCTGCGGCACAGGCGTCTCTCTCTCCCCCTCGGCATCCTAACCCACGGGCAGGGTCCCTTCCAGCCACAAGCATGCCGGGATTCTGTCAGCGACTCCCTTCCCTTCCCTCCTTCCCTCTGCTTCCCGCTGGAGAACGTGCAGCAAAGCAGCCTTTGCTGGCTGCTCTGGGAGCCCTCCCAGCTGCTGGACCTTGTCCCCCGGCCCTGCGCAGCTCCCTTGGGAGGCACGGCAGGAGCAGCAGCCTGGGAGCCTCGGGAATGCCCCTCTTGGCATCCATGGCACACACTGCAATGGGCTGCAGTTCCAGTTCCCAGCGAGGAAAAGATCTTCCTGCCCTTCAAGGCAAAGCTCTGAAAGGGCTGAAACCCAAGCGGAGCAAGATCTTACCGTGACATTTCACTGCCAGCCTCCGTAACTTCATCCAGGGCTCTTTTAGCTCCTGGATTGGGGAAAAAAAAACCATCAGGGCAGGCTCTTTGGCTGGGAGCTGCCCTGGGCAAAGGGAGACACTGGGAGGGAAAAAGAGCAGGCAAAGGAAGGCAGGAGAGAAAGGAGGACCCGGCCAAGAGCATCGCTCCGGATCTCTGAGGGAAGGGGAAACCTTTTGTTGTCTGGAAACCAACAAAAGCTCTGAGTATCTCTGCCAGGCCACTGAAGGCCTCTCCTGCCCCACTCTCCCTAAGCAAAGTGCCCCTCCTTGCCCATCCTCGCAGCACTGTCCTCATGCCCTTCTGCTCCTCGGGGATGATGGGGCAGAGGCTTTGTTCCAGGGCATCCTGCAAGCAGCAGGCAGGACAGTTCCACCGGCATGGGAAGCCAGCTCAGGGCTGCGGGACTCAGAAAATCTAAACACCAACACAACACCAGCAGGGCACATTTAATCACTTCTGCCACAAAAGGCAGCACTGAAAATGATGCGTAATGAGAGCCTCCTAATCACCCCAATCCCTTCTCCATTTTAAACCTTCTCCAAAAGAACCAAAATAGCTCTTAAGATTCCTTCATCTTTGTCAGTCCCACATCTTTTGAGAGCAGACTGGGGAAGAGAGCACAACATCAGCATCTTGTTAATCAGACACGGCTTGTTGTCCCTTTCTCCTTACTCAGTTACAGCGGTACATATTGGGAATAACCAGCAATCCTGAGGAATTTTTTCCTGCAGCAAGTTATTTTCCTATCATGCTCCATCTGTCATTTTATTACTTATTCAAACACCAATAGCAATACAGTACAGCACCTTGCAATTACTCCCCCTTATATTTATATACCTCAAAGTTCACCTCAACACCACCACATTCCTGAAACCAGTCTGTGTTCAGGAACACTGATGGCTCTCCAAGCCAGTGCCCACTTTGCCAGGAGTGGCCCTGCCTGCATCTGCTGCCTGGAAAGCCTGGGCAAAGCCTGGCACCCTCGGCATCACGAGGCTTCTGGCACGGAGGCCAAGCACACCCAAACACAGGGGAGAATTCAGCTCAGCATTGGTGTCACCACTGCCAGCACCAATCTGTCAAAAGCTTCATTCATTACGTGTGATTTCAGCTGGAATTGTCCCTCCAGGAGCAGCACTCAGTGGCCCAGCACTGGCCCAGCCGCGGCAGGCTCAGGGCAGGACGTGCCCAGGGAAGCTGCCCACAGGGGCTGTGGGGCAGAGGCACGGGCTGGGCGTGCTCCCCTCGGGCCAGCCCTGCTGGAAGTGGGCAAGGGCACCGGAAAGGCCCAAGGCCCAGCCAGTGCTGCTTCTGGACGTGCTGGGAGCGGCCAGGGAGGCAGCACCAAACGGAGGGATATGAAGGTCTCTCCCGGCCTGCACGAATCCGGGACTCGGGGATCGCCCCGGGCCAGGCGCAGCACCCGGCACTTGGCCTTGTGAGACCTCGTAAGGTTCTCGTTGTGCCCCTTCTCAAGCTTGCCCAGGTCCCTGTGCACGGCCAAATCCTGCCATGGTGCCCCTGCCACGCTCAGCTGCCCGTCCCCTGCAAACGTGCTGAGGGGGAGCTCGAGCCCCTGCCTGTGTCATTGGGGACGCCACTGAAGAGCCCCAGGGCCAAGGCAGAGCCCTGAGGGACACCCCTGGTCCCCGGCCTGCAGCTGCACATGGAGCCAATGCCCCCAAGTCCCTGGCTGCGGCCATCTGGCCAATGGCTCGTGCCCTGGGCAGCCCACCCGCCAAAGCCAGGGCTCTACAGTGTGGGGATTGGGCCGGTGAGTGGGACCGTGGCCAAAGCCTCGCAGAGGCCAAGGGCTACAAGTGCCCAAGTCCAGGGCCTGCTCAGTGCTACTTCCAGCAGGCTCGGCTGCTGGAGGGGCGCCGGCTACGGCCCTTTGTGACCCAGGCGCGTGGTGTCACAAAGGGCCCTTGGCCATGCGGAACATGGCGGTGCCCAGAGAGCCTTGTGACATCAGAGAGCCCCGCCCTGGCTGAGGGTAGCTAAGGGGCGCAGAACCTGGCAGTGCCCAGTCCGCTGAGAGCCCCTGTCGCAGAAGGAAGCAGCTCCCGCCATCCTTCTGTGCTACAGGACCTCTGAGATGGAAGAGGACAAGGCAAACCCCAGCTCCTCCCAGCCACCCACCCCTGTGCCCAGCGGGCCACAAGACCAGACCCTCAGCTGGCACTTGGTGGGGGCAGAGAGTGCCTCAGTCAGGCCCCAGAGAGACACTGAAGAGGAGCAGGGGCCCTTTGTCATCAGGGAGGCGGAGAGGAAACCTGCCGTGGATGAGGAGCCTTGCCAGGGGAGAGACACTCGACCCCAAGAGCTTTGCCTGTGCGAAGAGGCGACAGGCCGTGAGTTGTCCCAGTGGGTCCCAGCAGTGCCAGTGCAGGAAGTGTCCCTGTGCAGAATGTGGAGTCCCCAAGGGCTGAAGCCGTGGAAGATGGGCCTGAGCATGGAGTGGGGACATGGGGCACAGCAACTGCTCTACCGGTGGCAACAGAGAGTGGAAGTCCAGGAGCTGCCCCACGGGGAAGAAGAAGGGAACGACCCAAAGCTGTCCCAGCGAGGTGAAGGAGGTGCGAGCGGCCAGAAGAACCAGCCGTGTTCTCCTGCCCCCAGTGAGGAGGTGCCATCAGCAGGGCCATGGAGCCTGGTCCCTGCCGCACACAGCAGCTGGGAATACACCTGCATCTTCAGCTTCAGGGTCCCACCCTCGCTGCCCAAGGCCGCCGCCTGGGACGGAGTCAGCGTGCTCGAGGTAGGCGAAGAAGGCAGGCGCCGAAGCCTGGCAGCTCTTGCGGCAGACGAGCTCCCGCCGCCCGTCCCTCGGGAGGCCTGGGCCGAGCGGCCGGCACGGGAGCCGCTCTGTGCCTCGCTTCCCCCCCTGCAAGGCCGAGCCGCCACGGGACCCGCAGCTTCTCCTGTGCTGGCCTGGCAGGAGCCGGGGCCTGCCCCGCAGAGCCCCCGCGGCCCCTCGGCTGCCCCCAGCAAGCGGCCCGGCCGCCTCAGGCGGGCGCTGCGGGCGCTGCGGGCGCTGTTCCGCTGCCGCTGCCTGGCGCCGCGGACGCTGGAGTAGCGCCCGCCCGGCCCGGGGCGGCCTCGGCCTGGACGGGCCCCGCAGCCTGAGCTGCCCCGGCTGCTTTGGGCCGTGCCGGGGCCGTCTCCGCGACGCCCAAAGTCACCGGCCTGGCCGCCCCCAAACAGCGCCCGTGGAGCGCGCTCGGTGCCGGCGCGCTCGGCGGGGAAGCCCAGGGAGTCACCGAGGTGCCAAAAGAGACCCTGCCGGGCACCCGGTGCCACTGGCACCCTGGCAGCGCCACCGCCGCCCCGAAACCACGTCCCCAAGGGCCACATCTGCACAGCTCCTGACCACTGCGGGGACAAGGACTCCACCACCGCCCTGGGCAACTTCTTCCAGTGCCTCACGCCTCTCCCAAGGAAAAGCTCTTTCAGATATTGAATCTGAACCTCCCCTGGTGGCATCAAAGGCTACGGACAAGACTTCAAGACTTGGACTCAACAAACGGAACTTGACTTTAAGAAAGAGTAGTAGTAGTAAAAAAATAGAGAAAAAAATTTAAAAACCTCCTCATACAGGAGAAAAAAAAAAAGAATAGGAATAGGAATAGGAATAGGAATAGGAATAGGAAGAAGAAGATTATGATGATGAAGAAATAGTAGTAGTTAAAAAAAAGAAAAAAATTAAAACCCTCCTCCTACAGGAGAAAAAAAAAGAATAGGAATAGGAATAGGAATAGGAAGAAGATTATGATGATGAAGAAATAGTAGTAGTAAACAGGAGGAAGAAGAAAAAGGAATAGAATAATAATAAAAATATTAAGTTGAATAAGAGTAATAGGAGCATAGGAATAAGTAGAAGAAGAGGAAGAAGAAATAGTAGTAAACAGTAAGAATATGAAAAAGAAAAAAATAACCATAAGCATAACAAGTGAAGAAGATTAATTACAACAAGAAGACTATGATAAAGAAGAAGAAGAAATAGTAGTAGTGAATAAGAAGAAAAATTAAAATAGGAATAAAAAGAATAAGAGTAAGACAAAGAAGAAGCAAGAGTAGTAGTAGTAATTAAAAAGACAGCAAAGAAGAAAAGAAGAAGCAAGAGTAGTAGAAGTAATTGAAAAGAAGGCAAAGAAGAAGATGACTTAGATGAAGAAGAAGAAATAGGAAATAGTAGTAAGCAGAAGAAGAATATCAAATTAAAATACACATCCTCTAGAACGCCATCCCTCGTTCAATAAAATGCATGTCCAGTAAAATCCGTTTGTTGCCCTCATGTGGTCTCACTTGCACCTTCCCTGCGGCACAGGCGTCTCTCTCTCCCCCTCGGCATCCTAACCCACGGGCAGGGTCCCTTCCAGCCACAAGCATGCCGGGATTCTGTCAGCGACTCCCTTCCCTTCCCTCCTTCCCTCTGCTTCCCGCTGGAGAACGTGCAGCAAAGCAGCCTTTGCTGGCTGCTCTGGGAGCCCTCCCAGCTGCTGGACCTTGTCCCCCGGCCCTGCGCAGCTCCCTTGGGAGGCACGGCAGGAGCAGCAGCCTGGGAGCCTCGGGAATGCCCCTCTTGGCATCCATGGCACACACTGCAATGGGCTGCAGTTCCAGTTCCCAGCGAGGAAAAGATCTTCCTGCCCTTCAAGGCAAAGCTCTGAAAGGGCTGAAACCCAAGCGGAGCAAGATCTTACCGTGACATTTCACTGCCAGCCTCCGTAACTTCATCCAGGGCTCTTTTAGCTCCTGGATTGGGGAAAAAAAAACCATCAGGGCAGGCTCTTTGGCTGGGAGCTGCCCTGGGCAAAGGGAGACACTGGGAGGGAAAAAGAGCAGGCAAAGGAAGGCAGGAGAGAAAGGAGGACCCGGCCAAGAGCATCGCTCCGGATCTCTGAGGGAAGGGGAAACCTTTTGTTGTCTGGAAACCAACAAAAGCTCTGAGTATCTCTGCCAGGCCACTGAAGGCCTCTCCTGCCCCACTCTCCCTAAGCAAAGTGCCCCTCCTTGCCCATCCTCGCAGCACTGTCCTCATGCCCTTCTGCTCCTCGGGGATGATGGGGCAGAGGCTTTGTTCCAGGGCATCCTGCAAGCAGCAGGCAGGACAGTTCCACCGGCATGGGAAGCCAGCTCAGGGCTGCGGGACTCAGAAAATCTAAACACCAACACAACACCAGCAGGGCACATTTAATCACTTCTGCCACAAAAGGCAGCACTGAAAATGATGCGTAATGAGAGCCTCCTAATCACCCCAATCCCTTCTCCATTTTAAACCTTCTCCAAAAGAACCAAAATAGCTCTTAAGATTCCTTCATCTTTGTCAGTCCCACATCTTTTGAGAGCAGACTGGGGAAGAGAGCACAACATCAGCATCTTGTTAATCAGACACGGCTTGTTGTCCCTTTCTCCTTACTCAGTTACAGCGGTACATATTGGGAATAACCAGCAATCCTGAGGAATTTTTTCCTGCAGCAAGTTATTTTCCTATCATGCTCCATCTGTCATTTTATTACTTATTCAAACACCAATAGCAATACAGTACAGCACCTTGCAATTACTCCCCCTTATATTTATATACCTCAAAGTTCACCTCAACACCACCACATTCCTGAAACCAGTCTGTGTTCAGGAACACTGATGGCTCTCCAAGCCAGTGCCCACTTTGCCAGGAGTGGCCCTGCCTGCATCTGCTGCCTGGAAAGCCTGGGCAAAGCCTGGCACCCTCGGCATCACGAGGCTTCTGGCACGGAGGCCAAGCACACCCAAACACAGGGGAGAATTCAGCTCAGCATTGGTGTCACCACTGCCAGCACCAATCTGTCAAAAGCTTCATTCATTACGTGTGATTTCAGCTGGAATTGTCCCTCCAGGAGCAGCACTCAGTGGCCCAGCACTGGCCCAGCCGCGGCAGGCTCAGGGCAGGACGTGCCCAGGGAAGCTGCCCACAGGGGCTGTGGGGCAGAGGCACGGGCTGGGCGTGCTCCCCTCGGGCCAGCCCTGCTGGAAGTGGGCAAGGGCACCGGAAAGGCCCAAGGCCCAGCCAGTGCTGCTTCTGGACGTGCTGGGAGCGGCCAGGGAGGCAGCACCAAACGGAGGGATATGAAGGTCTCTCCCGGCCTGCACGAATCCGGGACTCGGGGATCGCCCCGGGCCAGGCGCAGCACCCGGCACTTGGCCTTGTGAGACCTCGTAAGGTTCTCGTTGTGCCCCTTCTCAAGCTTGCCCAGGTCCCTGTGCACGGCCAAATCCTGCCATGGTGCCCCTGCCACGCTCAGCTGCCCGTCCCCTGCAAACGTGCTGAGGGGGAGCTCGAGCCCCTGCCTGTGTCATTGGGGACGCCACTGAAGAGCCCCAGGGCCAAGGCAGAGCCCTGAGGGACACCCCTGGTCCCCGGCCTGCAGCTGCACATGGAGCCAATGCCCCCAAGTCCCTGGCTGCGGCCATCTGGCCAATGGCTCGTGCCCTGGGCAGCCCACCCGCCAAAGCCAGGGCTCTACAGTGTGGGGATTGGGCCGGTGAGTGGGACCGTGGCCAAAGCCTCGCAGAGGCCAAGGGCTACAAGTGCCCAAGTCCAGGGCCTGCTCAGTGCTACTTCCAGCAGGCTCGGCTGCTGGAGGGGCGCCGGCTACGGCCCTTTGTGACCCAGGCGCGTGGTGTCACAAAGGGCCCTTGGCCATGCGGAACATGGCGGTGCCCAGAGAGCCTTGTGACATCAGAGAGCCCCGCCCTGGCTGAGGGTAGCTAAGGGGCGCAGAACCTGGCAGTGCCCAGTCCGCTGAGAGCCCCTGTCGCAGAAGGAAGCAGCTCCCGCCATCCTTCTGTGCTACAGGACCTCTGAGATGGAAGAGGACAAGGCAAACCCCAGCTCCTCCCAGCCACCCACCCCTGTGCCCAGCGGGCCACAAGACCAGACCCTCAGCTGGCACTTGGTGGGGGCAGAGAGTGCCTCAGTCAGGCCCCAGAGAGACACTGAAGAGGAGCAGGGGCCCTTTGTCATCAGGGAGGCGGAGAGGAAACCTGCCGTGGATGAGGAGCCTTGCCAGGGGAGAGACACTCGACCCCAAGAGCTTTGCCTGTGCGAAGAGGCGACAGGCCGTGAGTTGTCCCAGTGGGTCCCAGCAGTGCCAGTGCAGGAAGTGTCCCTGTGCAGAATGTGGAGTCCCCAAGGGCTGAAGCCGTGGAAGATGGGCCTGAGCATGGAGTGGGGACATGGGGCACAGCAACTGCTCTACCGGTGGCAACAGAGAGTGGAAGTCCAGGAGCTGCCCCACGGGGAAGAAGAAGGGAACGACCCAAAGCTGTCCCAGCGAGGTGAAGGAGGTGCGAGCGGCCAGAAGAACCAGCCGTGTTCTCCTGCCCCCAGTGAGGAGGTGCCATCAGCAGGGCCATGGAGCCTGGTCCCTGCCGCACACAGCAGCTGGGAATACACCTGCATCTTCAGCTTCAGGGTCCCACCCTCGCTGCCCAAGGCCGCCGCCTGGGACGGAGTCAGCGTGCTCGAGGTAGGCGAAGAAGGCAGGCGCCGAAGCCTGGCAGCTCTTGCGGCAGACGAGCTCCCGCCGCCCGTCCCTCGGGAGGCCTGGGCCGAGCGGCCGGCACGGGAGCCGCTCTGTGCCTCGCTTCCCCCCCTGCAAGGCCGAGCCGCCACGGGACCCGCAGCTTCTCCTGTGCTGGCCTGGCAGGAGCCGGGGCCTGCCCCGCAGAGCCCCCGCGGCCCCTCGGCTGCCCCCAGCAAGCGGCCCGGCCGCCTCAGGCGGGCGCTGCGGGCGCTGCGGGCGCTGTTCCGCTGCCGCTGCCTGGCGCCGCGGACGCTGGAGTAGCGCCCGCCCGGCCCGGGGCGGCCTCGGCCTGGACGGGCCCCGCAGCCTGAGCTGCCCCGGCTGCTTTGGGCCGTGCCGGGGCCGTCTCCGCGACGCCCAAAGTCACCGGCCTGGCCGCCCCCAAACAGCGCCCGTGGAGCGCGCTCGGTGCCGGCGCGCTCGGCGGGGAAGCCCAGGGAGTCACCGAGGTGCCAAAAGAGACCCTGCCGGGCACCCGGTGCCACTGGCACCCTGGCAGCGCCACCGCCGCCCCGAAACCACGTCCCCAAGGGCCACATCTGCACAGCTCCTGACCACTGCGGGGACAAGGACTCCACCACCGCCCTGGGCAACTTCTTCCAGTGCCTCACGCCTCTCCCAAGGAAAAGCTCTTTCAGATATTGAATCTGAACCTCCCCTGGTGGCATCAAAGGCTACGGACAAGACTTCAAGACTTGGACTCAACAAACGGAACTTGACTTTAAGAAAGAGTAGTAGTAGTAAAAAAATAGAGAAAAAAATTTAAAAACCTCCTCATACAGGAGAAAAAAAAAAAGAATAGGAATAGGAATAGGAATAGGAATAGGAATAGGAAGAAGAAGATTATGATGATGAAGAAATAGTAGTAGTTAAAAAAAAGAAAAAAATTAAAACCCTCCTCCTACAGGAGAAAAAAAAAGAATAGGAATAGGAATAGGAATAGGAAGAAGATTATGATGATGAAGAAATAGTAGTAGTAAACAGGAGGAAGAAGAAAAAGGAATAGAATAATAATAAAAATATTAAGTTGAATAAGAGTAATAGGAGCATAGGAATAAGTAGAAGAAGAGGAAGAAGAAATAGTAGTAAACAGTAAGAATATGAAAAAGAAAAAAATAACCATAAGCATAACAAGTGAAGAAGATTAATTACAACAAGAAGACTATGATAAAGAAGAAGAAGAAATAGTAGTAGTGAATAAGAAGAAAAATTAAAATAGGAATAAAAAGAATAAGAGTAAGACAAAGAAGAAGCAAGAGTAGTAGTAGTAATTAAAAAGACAGCAAAGAAGAAAAGAAGAAGCAAGAGTAGTAGAAGTAATTGAAAAGAAGGCAAAGAAGAAGATGACTTAGATGAAGAAGAAGAAATAGGAAATAGTAGTAAGCAGAAGAAGAATATCAAATTAAAATACACATCCTCTAGAACGCCATCCCTCGTTCAATAAAATGCATGTCCAGTAAAATCCGTTTGTTGCCCTCATGTGGTCTCACTTGCACCTTCCCTGCGGCACAGGCGTCTCTCTCTCCCCCTCGGCATCCTAACCCACGGGCAGGGTCCCTTCCAGCCACAAGCATGCCGGGATTCTGTCAGCGACTCCCTTCCCTTCCCTCCTTCCCTCTGCTTCCCGCTGGAGAACGTGCAGCAAAGCAGCCTTTGCTGGCTGCTCTGGGAGCCCTCCCAGCTGCTGGACCTTGTCCCCCGGCCCTGCGCAGCTCCCTTGGGAGGCACGGCAGGAGCAGCAGCCTGGGAGCCTCGGGAATGCCCCTCTTGGCATCCATGGCACACACTGCAATGGGCTGCAGTTCCAGTTCCCAGCGAGGAAAAGATCTTCCTGCCCTTCAAGGCAAAGCTCTGAAAGGGCTGAAACCCAAGCGGAGCAAGATCTTACCGTGACATTTCACTGCCAGCCTCCGTAACTTCATCCAGGGCTCTTTTAGCTCCTGGATTGGGGAAAAAAAAACCATCAGGGCAGGCTCTTTGGCTGGGAGCTGCCCTGGGCAAAGGGAGACACTGGGAGGGAAAAAGAGCAGGCAAAGGAAGGCAGGAGAGAAAGGAGGACCCGGCCAAGAGCATCGCTCCGGATCTCTGAGGGAAGGGGAAACCTTTTGTTGTCTGGAAACCAACAAAAGCTCTGAGTATCTCTGCCAGGCCACTGAAGGCCTCTCCTGCCCCACTCTCCCTAAGCAAAGTGCCCCTCCTTGCCCATCCTCGCAGCACTGTCCTCATGCCCTTCTGCTCCTCGGGGATGATGGGGCAGAGGCTTTGTTCCAGGGCATCCTGCAAGCAGCAGGCAGGACAGTTCCACCGGCATGGGAAGCCAGCTCAGGGCTGCGGGACTCAGAAAATCTAAACACCAACACAACACCAGCAGGGCACATTTAATCACTTCTGCCACAAAAGGCAGCACTGAAAATGATGCGTAATGAGAGCCTCCTAATCACCCCAATCCCTTCTCCATTTTAAACCTTCTCCAAAAGAACCAAAATAGCTCTTAAGATTCCTTCATCTTTGTCAGTCCCACATCTTTTGAGAGCAGACTGGGGAAGAGAGCACAACATCAGCATCTTGTTAATCAGACACGGCTTGTTGTCCCTTTCTCCTTACTCAGTTACAGCGGTACATATTGGGAATAACCAGCAATCCTGAGGAATTTTTTCCTGCAGCAAGTTATTTTCCTATCATGCTCCATCTGTCATTTTATTACTTATTCAAACACCAATAGCAATACAGTACAGCACCTTGCAATTACTCCCCCTTATATTTATATACCTCAAAGTTCACCTCAACACCACCACATTCCTGAAACCAGTCTGTGTTCAGGAACACTGATGGCTCTCCAAGCCAGTGCCCACTTTGCCAGGAGTGGCCCTGCCTGCATCTGCTGCCTGGAAAGCCTGGGCAAAGCCTGGCACCCTCGGCATCACGAGGCTTCTGGCACGGAGGCCAAGCACACCCAAACACAGGGGAGAATTCAGCTCAGCATTGGTGTCACCACTGCCAGCACCAATCTGTCAAAAGCTTCATTCATTACGTGTGATTTCAGCTGGAATTGTCCCTCCAGGAGCAGCACTCAGTGGCCCAGCACTGGCCCAGCCGCGGCAGGCTCAGGGCAGGACGTGCCCAGGGAAGCTGCCCACAGGGGCTGTGGGGCAGAGGCACGGGCTGGGCGTGCTCCCCTCGGGCCAGCCCTGCTGGAAGTGGGCAAGGGCACCGGAAAGGCCCAAGGCCCAGCCAGTGCTGCTTCTGGACGTGCTGGGAGCGGCCAGGGAGGCAGCACCAAACGGAGGGATATGAAGGTCTCTCCCGGCCTGCACGAATCCGGGACTCGGGGATCGCCCCGGGCCAGGCGCAGCACCCGGCACTTGGCCTTGTGAGACCTCGTAAGGTTCTCGTTGTGCCCCTTCTCAAGCTTGCCCAGGTCCCTGTGCACGGCCAAATCCTGCCATGGTGCCCCTGCCACGCTCAGCTGCCCGTCCCCTGCAAACGTGCTGAGGGGGAGCTCGAGCCCCTGCCTGTGTCATTGGAGACGCCACTGAAGAGCCCCAGGGCCAAGGCAGAGCCCTGAGGGACACCCCTGGTCCCCGGCCTGCAGCTGCACATGGAGCCAATGCCCCCAAGTCCCTGGCTGCGGCCATCTGGCCAATGGCTCGTGCCCTGGGCAGCCCACCCGCCAAAGCCAGGGCTCTACAGTGTGGGGATTGGGCCGGTGAGTGGGACCGTGGCCAAAGCCTCGCAGAGGCCAAGGGCTACAAGTGCCCAAGTCCAGGGCCTGCTCAGTGCTACTTCCAGCAGGCTCGGCTGCTGGAGGGGCGCCGGCTACGGCCCTTTGTGACCCAGGCGCGTGGTGTCACAAAGGGCCCTTGGCCATGCGGAACATGGCGGTGCCCAGAGAGCCTTGTGACATCAGAGAGCCCCGCCCTGGCTGAGGGTAGCTAAGGGGCGCAGAACCTGGCAGTGCCCAGTCCGCTGAGAGCCCCTGTCGCAGAAGGAAGCAGCTCCCGCCATCCTTCTGTGCTACAGGACCTCTGAGATGGAAGAGGACAAGGCAAACCCCAGCTCCTCCCAGCCACCCACCCCTGTGCCCAGCGGGCCACAAGACCAGACCCTCAGCTGGCACTTGGTGGGGGCAGAGAGTGCCTCAGTCAGGCCCCAGAGAGACACTGAAGAGGAGCAGGGGCCCTTTGTCATCAGGGAGGCGGAGAGGAAACCTGCCGTGGATGAGGAGCCTTGCCAGGGGAGAGACACTCGACCCCAAGAGCTTTGCCTGTGCGAAGAGGCGACAGGCCGTGAGTTGTCCCAGTGGGTCCCAGCAGTGCCAGTGCAGGAAGTGTCCCTGTGCAGAATGTGGAGTCCCCAAGGGCTGAAGCCGTGGAAGATGGGCCTGAGCATGGAGTGGGGACATGGGGCACAGCAACTGCTCTACCGGTGGCAACAGAGAGTGGAAGTCCAGGAGCTGCCCCACGGGGAAGAAGAAGGGAACGACCCAAAGCTGTCCCAGCGAGGTGAAGGAGGTGCGAGCGGCCAGAAGAACCAGCCGTGTTCTCCTGCCCCCAGTGAGGAGGTGCCATCAGCAGGGCCATGGAGCCTGGTCCCTGCCGCACACAGCAGCTGGGAATACACCTGCATCTTCAGCTTCAGGGTCCCACCCTCGCTGCCCAAGGCCGCCGCCTGGGACGGAGTCAGCGTGCTCGAGGTAGGCGAAGAAGGCAGGCGCCGAAGCCTGGCAGCTCTTGCGGCAGACGAGCTCCCGCCGCCCGTCCCTCGGGAGGCCTGGGCCGAGCGGCCGGCACGGGAGCCGCTCTGTGCCTCGCTTCCCCCCCTGCAAGGCCGAGCCGCCACGGGACCCGCAGCTTCTCCTGTGCTGGCCTGGCAGGAGCCGGGGCCTGCCCCGCAGAGCCCCCGCGGCCCCTCGGCTGCCCCCAGCAAGCGGCCCGGCCGCCTCAGGCGGGCGCTGCGGGCGCTGCGGGCGCTGTTCCGCTGCCGCTGCCTGGCGCCGCGGACGCTGGAGTAGCGCCCGCCCGGCCCGGGGCGGCCTCGGCCTGGACGGGCCCCGCAGCCTGAGCTGCCCCGGCTGCTTTGGGCCGTGCCGGGGCCGTCTCCGCGACGCCCAAAGTCACCGGCCTGGCCGCCCCCAAACAGCGCCCGTGGAGCGCGCTCGGTGCCGGCGCGCTCGGCGGGGAAGCCCAGGGAGTCACCGAGGTGCCAAAAGAGACCCTGCCGGGCACCCGGTGCCACTGGCACCCTGGCAGCGCCACCGCCGCCCCGAAACCACGTCCCCAAGGGCCACATCTGCACAGCTCCTGACCACTGCGGGGACAAGGACTCCACCACCGCCCTGGGCAACTTCTTCCAGTGCCTCACGCCTCTCCCAAGGAAAAGCTCTTTCAGATATTGAATCTGAACCTCCCCTGGTGGCATCAAAGGCTACGGACAAGACTTCAAGACTTGGACTCAACAAACGGAACTTGACTTTAAGAAAGAGTAGTAGTAGTAAAAAAATAGAGAAAAAAATTTAAAAACCTCCTCATACAGGAGAAAAAAAAAAAGAATAGGAATAGGAATAGGAATAGGAATAGGAATAGGAAGAAGAAGATTATGATGATGAAGAAATAGTAGTAGTTAAAAAAAAGAAAAAAATTAAAACCCTCCTCCTACAGGAGAAAAAAAAAGAATAGGACTAGGACTAGGAATAGGAAGAAGAAGATTATGATGATGAAGAAATAGTAGTAGTAAAAAAACAGAAAAAAAATTTAAAAACCTCCTCCTACAGGAGAAAAAAAAAGAATAGGAATAGGAATAGGAATAGGAAGAAGATTATGATGATGAAGAAATAGTAGTAGTAAACAGGAGGAAGAAGAAAAAGGAATAGAATAATAATAAAAATATTAAGTTGAATAAGAGTAATAGGAGCATAGGAATAAGTAGAAGAAGAGGAAGAAGAAATAGTAGTAAACAGTAAGAATATGAAAAAGAAAAAAATAACCATAAGCATAACAAGTGAAGAAGATTAATTACAACAAGAAGACTATGATAAAGAAGAAGAAGAAATAGTAGTAGTGAATAAGAAGAAAAATTAAAATAGGAATAAAAAGAATAAGAGTAAGACAAAGAAGAAGCAAGAGTAGTAGTAGTAATTAAAAAGACAGCAAAGAAGAAAAGAAGAAGCAAGAGTAGTAGAAGTAATTGAAAAGAAGGCAAAGAAGAAGATGACTTAGATGAAGAAGAAGAAATAGGAAATAGTAGTAAGCAGAAGAAGAATATCAAATTAAAATACACATCCTCTAGAACGCCATCCCTCGTTCAATAAAATGCATGTCCAGTAAAATCCGTTTGTTGCCCTCATGTGGTCTCACTTGCACCTTCCCTGCGGCACAGGCGTCTCTCTCTCCCCCTCGGCATCCTAACCCACGGGCAGGGTCCCTTCCAGCCACAAGCATGCCGGGATTCTGTCAGCGACTCCCTTCCCTTCCCTCCTTCCCTCTGCTTCCCGCTGGAGAACGTGCAGCAAAGCAGCCTTTGCTGGCTGCTCTGGGAGCCCTCCCAGCTGCTGGACCTTGTCCCCCGGCCCTGCGCAGCTCCCTTGGGAGGCACGGCAGGAGCAGCAGCCTGGGAGCCTCGGGAATGCCCCTCTTGGCATCCATGGCACACACTGCAATGGGCTGCAGTTCCAGTTCCCAGCGAGGAAAAGATCTTCCTGCCCTTCAAGGCAAAGCTCTGAAAGGGCTGAAACCCAAGCGGAGCAAGATCTTACCGTGACATTTCACTGCCAGCCTCCGTAACTTCATCCAGGGCTCTTTTAGCTCCTGGATTGGGGAAAAAAAAACCATCAGGGCAGGCTCTTTGGCTGGGAGCTGCCCTGGGCAAAGGGAGACACTGGGAGGGAAAAAGAGCAGGCAAAGGAAGGCAGGAGAGAAAGGAGGACCCGGCCAAGAGCATCGCTCCGGATCTCTGAGGGAAGGGGAAACCTTTTGTTGTCTGGAAACCAACAAAAGCTCTGAGTATCTCTGCCAGGCCACTGAAGGCCTCTCCTGCCCCACTCTCCCTAAGCAAAGTGCCCCTCCTTGCCCATCCTCGCAGCACTGTCCTCATGCCCTTCTGCTCCTCGGGGATGATGGGGCAGAGGCTTTGTTCCAGGGCATCCTGCAAGCAGCAGGCAGGACAGTTCCACCGGCATGGGAAGCCAGCTCAGGGCTGCGGGACTCAGAAAATCTAAACACCAACACAACACCAGCAGGGCACATTTAATCACTTCTGCCACAAAAGGCAGCACTGAAAATGATGCGTAATGAGAGCCTCCTAATCACCCCAATCCCTTCTCCATTTTAAACCTTCTCCAAAAGAACCAAAATAGCTCTTAAGATTCCTTCATCTTTGTCAGTCCCACATCTTTTGAGAGCAGACTGGGGAAGAGAGCACAACATCAGCATCTTGTTAATCAGACACGGCTTGTTGTCCCTTTCTCCTTACTCAGTTACAGCGGTACATATTGGGAATAACCAGCAATCCTGAGGAATTTTTTCCTGCAGCAAGTTATTTTCCTATCATGCTCCATCTGTCATTTTATTACTTATTCAAACACCAATAGCAATACAGTACAGCACCTTGCAATTACTCCCCCTTATATTTATATACCTCAAAGTTCACCTCAACACCACCACATTCCTGAAACCAGTCTGTGTTCAGGAACACTGATGGCTCTCCAAGCCAGTGCCCACTTTGCCAGGAGTGGCCCTGCCTGCATCTGCTGCCTGGAAAGCCTGGGCAAAGCCTGGCACCCTCGGCATCACGAGGCTTCTGGCACGGAGGCCAAGCACACCCAAACACAGGGGAGAATTCAGCTCAGCATTGGTGTCACCACTGCCAGCACCAATCTGTCAAAAGCTTCATTCATTACGTGTGATTTCAGCTGGAATTGTCCCTCCAGGAGCAGC
>NW_028120235.1:0-23978 GCF_965178545.1 Coloeus monedula
GCAGTCGGAAGCAGAAAGTTCAACTCGCGGCTACTTGTGCTGCTACCTATTTCTCTTCCACTATTCCCTGGAAGCAATTCTGCTAGCTTCGTGCTTGGAGATGCAGAGATGCCAGTGGTAGATGCGGTGGAGAAGGGAAAGACAGAGTGCAGAGGACAGTTTCTGGTGCTTGACGTGAGGCAAGGGGAAGGTTCAGCCCAGCAGTGGCTGCTACTCCTGGAGCCTTTTTCTTTGGCAGCAGCTGCTGCAAGTGGGCAAGGGAGCTGCGAGAGTGCATGGTGTGAGGAGGGCACGTCTCTCGGAGAAAGAAGCTGCCTAGGCGCAGTGTGCTGTGCTCAGTTTCAAGGCTGCTTAGAGAAGGGGGACTTGAAGAACGCCTTCTTTCTGGACGCCTCCTTCTGCGTGCGCTCAAGCTGCGTGGACTCTGCAACAGTGCGGCTGTAAGAAACTGTTTCTGGCCAGCTTGTGTGATGGAGTGCAAGGGCTGCGCCTTACTCTCGGAAGCAGCCGGAGCATTCTCAGCTGACTGGGCTTGTGAAGCAGCTTTGTGCTGAACTTAGGCAATTCGGTGCACTGAGTGCATGAGCCCGGTGCCCGGCTGCTTCGTTCTTCGTCTTCTGTGCTCTGGACAGAAGTGACGCCCAGCGATGGCTTGGAGCTGTCCCGCTCTTCAGAGGCTATAGTGCACGCATGCACAGGGTTCTGGGCAGGGATTTTCCTCAGCTCGAGGTACAATCATTTCTCTTGCTGCTTTACAGTGTCCAAACCGTGTGTGCAGCTCTCACTCAGCCAAGTGCTTCAGGAGAGAAGCACTTGCTGCATTAGCCTTTGGCTGGCCAAGGCTTTCAACACAGCACCACAATCCGGGCGACTAGGGGCGGAAAGGACGAGCACCTTTTCGTCCTGGCACCTTCTTCTGGGCGAGATGTCTATCTGCCTCTTTGCTCTCTGCAAGGCTGCAAGGTGCCCTGTGGTACTTGGAAGCGAGAAGAAGGCTGCAGAGAGCACCGCCATCTGCCGGCGCTGTGCAGGCTGTAAAGGAAGGAAGAGTACCCCTGAAAGGTGCTGCAAATCCAAGTTTCCACGCCTCGGGGGCAAGCTCTGGGGAAGCTCGTTGACCTCAACCTGTGCTCTGTGCCAGACGTAGCCGAGAAGCTTTCCGTTAAGATTCAGGCTACAAGGCAGAGCGAATGTGCTGCTACCCAGCGCCGAGAGAGAAAGTGCATAGCCCAGGCGTGTTTGGGCAGAAGCAGCAGCCTGGAGGCTTTCGCTGCCGGCCCCGCGCTCTCTGGGCGAGAAGCAGACGACTGTTCGTCTCCAGCAAAACGAAAGCGCGACCTGCTACGAAGGGCATAAGAACGAAGGCAGAGCAGCAGGCTGCTGTGCGAATGGCCCAGGCTGCAAGAGGAAGCGTGCCTGCCACTCGCTTGTTTGCGGATTCACTTGAGCAGTCGGAAGCAGAAAGTTCAACTCGCGGCTACTTGTGCTGCTACCTATTTCTCTTCCACTATTCCCTGGAAGCAATTCTGCTAGCTTCGTGCTTGGAGATGCAGAGATGCCAGTGGTAGATGCGGTGGAGAAGGGAAAGACAGAGTGCAGAGGACAGTTTCTGGTGCTTGACGTGAGGCAAGGGGAAGGTTCAGCCCAGCAGTGGCTGCTACTCCTGGAGCCTTTTTCTTTGGCAGCAGCTGCTGCAAGTGGGCAAGGGAGCTGCGAGAGTGCATGGTGTGAGGAGGGCACGTCTCTCGGAGAAAGAAGCTGCCTAGGCGCAGTGTGCTGTGCTCAGTTTCAAGGCTGCTTAGAGAAGGGGGACTTGAAGAACGCCTTCTTTCTGGACGCCTCCTTCTGCGTGCGCTCAAGCTGCGTGGACTCTGCAACAGTGCGGCTGTAAGAAACTGTTTCTGGCCAGCTTGTGTGATGGAGTGCAAGGGCTGCGCCTTACTCTCGGAAGCAGCCGGAGCATTCTCAGCTGACTGGGCTTGTGAAGCAGCTTTGTGCTGAACTTAGGCAATTCGGTGCACTGAGTGCATGAGCCCGGTGCCCGGCTGCTTCGTTCTTCGCCTTCTGTGCTCTGGACAGAAGTGACGCCCAGCGATGGCTTGGAGCTGTCCCGCTCTTCAGAGGCTATAGTGCACGCATGCACAGGGTTCTGGGCAGGGATTTTCCTCAGCTCGAGGTACAATCATTTCTCTTGCTGCTTTACAGTGTCCAAACCGTGTGTGCAGCTCTCACTCAGCCAAGTGCTTCAGGAGAGAAGCACTTGCTGCATTAGCCTTTGGCTGGCCAAGGCTTTCAACACAGCACCACAATCCGGGCGACTAGGGGCGGAAAGGACGAGCACCTTTTCGTCCTGGCACCTTCTTCTGGGCGAGATGTCTATCTGCCTCTTTGCTCTCTGCAAGGCTGCAAGGTGCCCTGTGGTACTTGGAAGCGAGAAGAAGGCTGCAGAGAGCACCGCCATCTGCCGGCGCTGTGCAGGCTGTAAAGGAAGGAAGAGTACCCCTGAAAGGTGCTGCAAATCCAAGTTTCCACGCCTCGGGGGCAAGCTCTGGGGAAGCTCGTTGACCTCAACCTGTGCTCTGTGCCAGACGTAGCCGAGAAGCTTTCCGTTAAGATTCAGGCTACAAGGCAGAGCGAATGTGCTGCTACCCAGCGCCGAGAGAGAAAGTGCATAGCCCAGGCGTGTTTGGGCAGAAGCAGCAGCCTGGAGGCTTTCGCTGCCGGCCCCGCGCTCTCTGGGCGAGAAGCAGACGACTGTTCGTCTCCAGCAAAACGAAAGCGCGACCTGCTACGAAGGGCATAAGAACGAAGGCAGAGCAGCAGGCTGCTGTGCGAATGGCCCAGGCTGCAAGAGGAAGCGTGCCTGCCACTCGCTTGTTTGCGGATTCACTTGAGCAGTCGGAAGCAGAAAGTTCAACTCGCGGCTACTTGTGCTGCTACCTATTTCTCTTCCACTATTCCCTGGAAGCAATTCTGCTAGCTTCGTGCTTGGAGATGCAGAGATGCCAGTGGTAGATGCGGTGGAGAAGGGAAAGACAGAGTGCAGAGGACAGTTTCTGGTGCTTGACGTGAGGCAAGGGGAAGGTTCAGCCCAGCAGTGGCTGCTACTCCTGGAGCCTTTTTCTTTGGCAGCAGCTGCTGCAAGTGGGCAAGGGAGCTGCGAGAGTGCATGGTGTGAGGAGGGCACGTCTCTCGGAGAAAGAAGCTGCCTAGGCGCAGTGTGCTGTGCTCAGTTTCAAGGCTGCTTAGAGAAGGGGGACTTGAAGAACGCCTTCTTTCTGGACGCCTCCTTCTGCGTGCGCTCAAGCTGCGTGGACTCTGCAACAGTGCGGCTGTAAGAAACTGTTTCTGGCCAGCTTGTGTGATGGAGTGCAAGGGCTGCGCCTTACTCTCGGAAGCAGCCGGAGCATTCTCAGCTGACTGGGCTTGTGAAGCAGCTTTGTGCTGAACTTAGGCAATTCGGTGCACTGAGTGCATGAGCCCGGTGCCCGGCTGCTTCGTTCTTCGTCTTCTGTGCTCTGGACAGAAGTGACGCCCAGCGATGGCTTGGAGCTGTCCCGCTCTTCAGAGGCTATAGTGCACGCATGCACAGGGTTCTGGGCAGGGATTTTCCTCAGCTCGAGGTACAATCATTTCTCTTGCTGCTTTACAGTGTCCAAACCGTGTGTGCAGCTCTCACTCAGCCAAGTGCTTCAGGAGAGAAGCACTTGCTGCATTAGCCTTTGGCTGGCCAAGGCTTTCAACACAGCACCACAATCCGGGCGACTAGGGGCGGAAAGGACGAGCACCTTTTCGTCCTGGCACCTTCTTCTGGGCGAGATGTCTATCTGCCTCTTTGCCTCTCTGCAAGGCTGCAAGGTGCCCTGTGGTACTTGGAAGCGAGAAGAAGGCTGCAGAGAGCACCGCCATCTGCCGGCGCTGTGCAGGCTGTAAAGGAAGGAAGAGTACCCCTGAAAGGTGCTGCAAATCCAAGTTTCCACGCCTCGGGGGCAAGCTCTGGGGAAGCTCGTTGACCTCAACCTGTGCTCTGTGCCAGACGTAGCCGAGAAGCTTTCCGTTAAGATTCAGGCTACAAGGCAGAGCGAATGTGCTGCTACCCAGCGCCGAGAGAGAAAGTGCATAGCCCAGGCGTGTTTGGGCAGAAGCAGCAGCCTGGAGGCTTTCGCTGCCGGCCCCGCGCTCTCTGGGCGAGAAGCAGACGACTGTTCGTCTCCAGCAAAACGAAAGCGCGACCTGCTACGAAGGGCATAAGAACGAAGGCAGAGCAGCAGGCTGCTGTGCGAATGGCCCAGGCTGCAAGAGGAAGCGTGCCTGCCACTCGCTTGTTTGCGGATTCACTTGAGCAGTCGGAAGCAGAAAGTGCAACTCGCGGCTACTTGTGCTGCTACCTATTTCTCTTCCACTATTCCCTGGAAGCAATTCTGCTAGCTTCGTGCTTGGAGATGCAGAGATGCCAGTGGTAGATGCGGTGGAGAAGGGAAAGACAGAGTGCAGAGGACAGTTTCTGGTGCTTGACGTGAGGCAAGGGGAAGGTTCAGCCCAGCAGTGGCTGCTACTCCTGGAGCCTTTTTCTTTGGCAGCAGCTGCTGCAAGTGGGCAAGGGAGCTGCGAGAGTGCATGGTGTGAGGAGGGCACGTCTCTCGGAGAAAGAAGCTGCCTAGGCGCAGTGTGCTGTGCTCAGTTTCAAGGCTGCTTAGAGAAGGGGGACTTGAAGAACGCCTTCTTTCTGGACGCCTCCTTCTGCGTGCGCTCAAGCTGCGTGGACTCTGCAACAGTGCGGCTGTAAGAAACTGTTTCTGGCCAGCTTGTGTGATGGAGTGCAAGGGCTGCGCCTTACTCTCGGAAGCAGCCGGAGCATTCTCAGCTGACTGGGCTTGTGAAGCAGCTTTGTGCTGAACTTAGGCAATTCGGTGCACTGAGTGCATGAGCCCGGTGCCCGGCTGCTTCGTTCTTCGCCTTCTGTGCTCTGGACAGAAGTGACGCCCAGCGATGGCTTGGAGCTGTCCCGCTCTTCAGAGGCTATAGTGCACGCATGCACAGGGTTCTGGGCAGGGATTTTCCTCAGCTCGAGGTACAATCATTTCTCTTGCTGCTTTACAGTGTCCAAACCGTGTGTGCAGCTCTCACTCAGCCAAGTGCTTCAGGAGAGAAGCACTTGCTGCATTAGCCTTTGGCTGGCCAAGGCTTTCAACACAGCACCACAATCCGGGCGACTAGGGGCGGAAAGGACGAGCACCTTTTCGTCCTGGCACCTTCTTCTGGGCGAGATGTCTATCTGCCTCTTTGCTCTCTGCAAGGCTGCAAGGTGCCCTGTGGTACTTGGAAGCGAGAAGAAGGCTGCAGAGAGCACCGCCATCTGCCGGCGCTGTGCAGGCTGTAAAGGAAGGAAGAGTACCCCTGAAAGGTGCTGCAAATCCAAGTTTCCACGCCTCGGGGGCAAGCTCTGGGGAAGCTCGTTGACCTCAACCTGTGCTCTGTGCCAGACGTAGCCGAGAAGCTTTCCGTTAAGATTCAGGCTACAAGGCAGAGCGAATGTGCTGCTACCCAGCGCCGAGAGAGAAAGTGCATAGCCCAGGCGTGTTTGGGCAGAAGCAGCAGCCTGGAGGCTTTCGCTGCCGGCCCCGCGCTCTCTGGGCGAGAAGCAGACGACTGTTCGTCTCCAGCAAAACGAAAGCGCGACCTGCTACGAAGGGCATAAGAACGAAGGCAGAGCAGCAGGCTGCTGTGCGAATGGCCCAGGCTGCAAGAGGAAGCGTGCCTGCCACTCGCTTGTTTGCGGATTCACTTGAGCAGTCGGAAGCAGAAAGTTCAACTCGCGGCTACTTGTGCTGCTACCTATTTCTCTTCCACTATTCCCTGGAAGCAATTCTGCTAGCTTCGTGCTTGGAGATGCAGAGATGCCAGTGGTAGATGCGGTGGAGAAGGGAAAGACAGAGTGCAGAGGACAGTTTCTGGTGCTTGACGTGAGGCAAGGGGAAGGTTCAGCCCAGCAGTGGCTGCTACTCCTGGAGCCTTTTTCTTTGGCAGCAGCTGCTGCAAGTGGGCAAGGGAGCTGCGAGAGTGCATGGTGTGAGGAGGGCACGTCTCTCGGAGAAAGAAGCTGCCTAGGCGCAGTGTGCTGTGCTCAGTTTCAAGGCTGCTTAGAGAAGGGGGACTTGAAGAACGCCTTCTTTCTGGACGCCTCCTTCTGCGTGCGCTCAAGCTGCGTGGACTCTGCAACAGTGCGGCTGTAAGAAACTGTTTCTGGCCAGCTTGTGTGATGGAGTGCAAGGGCTGCGCCTTACTCTCGGAAGCAGCCGGAGCATTCTCAGCTGACTGGGCTTGTGAAGCAGCTTTGTGCTGAACTTAGGCAATTCGGTGCACTGAGTGCATGAGCCCGGTGCCCGGCTGCTTCGTTCTTCGTCTTCTGTGCTCTGGACAGAAGTGACGCCCAGCGATGGCTTGGAGCTGTCCCGCTCTTCAGAGGCTATAGTGCACGCATGCACAGGGTTCTGGGCAGGGATTTTCCTCAGCTCGAGGTACAATCATTTCTCTTGCTGCTTTACAGTGTCCAAACCGTGTGTGCAGCTCTCACTCAGCCAAGTGCTTCAGGAGAGAAGCACTTGCTGCATTAGCCTTTGGCTGGCCAAGGCTTTCAACACAGCACCACAATCCGGGCGACTAGGGGCGGAAAGGACGAGCACCTTTTCGTCCTGGCACCTTCTTCTGGGCGAGATGTCTATCTGCCTCTTTGCCTCTCTGCAAGGCTGCAAGGTGCCCTGTGGTACTTGGAAGCGAGAAGAAGGCTGCAGAGAGCACCGCCATCTGCCGGCGCTGTGCAGGCTGTAAAGGAAGGAAGAGTACCCCTGAAAGGTGCTGCAAATCCAAGTTTCCACGCCTCGGGGGCAAGCTCTGGGGAAGCTCGTTGACCTCAACCTGTGCTCTGGGCCAGACGTAGCCGAGAAGCTTTCCGTTAAGATTCAGGCTACAAGGCAGAGCGAATGTGCTGCTACCCAGCGCCGAGAGAGAAAGTGCATAGCCCAGGCGTGTTTGGGCAGAAGCAGCAGCCTGGAGGCTTTCGCTGCCGGCCCCGCGCTCTCTGGGCGAGAAGCAGACGACTGTTCGTCTCCAGCAAAACGAAAGCGCGACCTGCTACGAAGGGCATAAGAACGAAGGCAGAGCAGCAGGCTGCTGTGCGAATGGCCCAGGCTGCAAGAGGAAGCGTGCCTGCCACTCGCTTGTTTGCGGATTCACTTGAGCAGTCGGAAGCAGAAAGTTCAACTCGCGGCTACTTGTGCTGCTACCTATTTCTCTTCCACTATTCCCTGGAAGCAATTCTGCTAGCTTCGTGCTTGGAGATGCAGAGATGCCAGTGGTAGATGCGGTGGAGAAGGGAAAGACAGAGTGCAGAGGACAGTTTCTGGTGCTTGACGTGAGGCAAGGGGAAGGTTCAGCCCAGCAGTGGCTGCTACTCCTGGAGCCTTTTTCTTTGGCAGCAGCTGCTGCAAGTGGGCAAGGGAGCTGCGAGAGTGCATGGTGTGAGGAGGGCACGTCTCTCGGAGAAAGAAGCTGCCTAGGCGCAGTGTGCTGTGCTCAGTTTCAAGGCTGCTTAGAGAAGGGGGACTTGAAGAACGCCTTCTTTCTGGACGCCTCCTTCTGCGTGCGCTCAAGCTGCGTGGACTCTGCAACAGTGCGGCTGTAAGAAACTGTTTCTGGCCAGCTTGTGTGATGGAGTGCAAGGGCTGCGCCTTACTCTCGGAAGCAGCCGGAGCATTCTCAGCTGACTGGGCTTGTGAAGCAGCTTTGTGCTGAACTTAGGCAATTCGGTGCACTGAGTGCATGAGCCCGGTGCCCGGCTGCTTCGTTCTTCGCCTTCTGTGCTCTGGACAGAAGTGACGCCCAGCGATGGCTTGGAGCTGTCCCGCTCTTCAGAGGCTATAGTGCACGCATGCACAGGGTTCTGGGCAGGGATTTTCCTCAGCTCGAGGTACAATCATTTCTCTTGCTGCTTTACAGTGTCCAAACCGTGTGTGCAGCTCTCACTCAGCCAAGTGCTTCAGGAGAGAAGCACTTGCTGCATTAGCCTTTGGCTGGCCAAGGCTTTCAACACAGCACCACAATCCGGGCGACTAGGGGCGGAAAGGACGAGCACCTTTTCGTCCTGGCACCTTCTTCTGGGCGAGATGTCTATCTGCCTCTTTGCCTCTCTGCAAGGCTGCAAGGTGCCCTGTGGTACTTGGAAGCGAGAAGAAGGCTGCAGAGAGCACCGCCATCTGCCGGCGCTGTGCAGGCTGTAAAGGAAGGAAGAGTACCCCTGAAAGGTGCTGCAAATCCAAGTTTCCACGCCTCGGGGGCAAGCTCTGGGGAAGCTCGTTGACCTCAACCTGTGCTCTGTGCCAGACGTAGCCGAGAAGCTTTCCGTTAAGATTCAGGCTACAAGGCAGAGCGAATGTGCTGCTACCCAGCGCCGAGAGAGAAAGTGCATAGCCCAGGCGTGTTTGGGCAGAAGCAGCAGCCTGGAGGCTTTCGCTGCCGGCCCCGCGCTCTCTGGGCGAGAAGCAGACGACTGTTCGTCTCCAGCAAAACGAAAGCGCGACCTGCTACGAAGGGCATAAGAACGAAGGCAGAGCAGCAGGCTGCTGTGCGAATGGCCCAGGCTGCAAGAGGAAGCGTGCCTGCCACTCGCTTGTTTGCGGATTCACTTGAGCAGTCGGAAGCAGAAAGTTCAACTCGCGGCTACTTGTGCTGCTACCTATTTCTCTTCCACTATTCCCTGGAAGCAATTCTGCTAGCTTCGTGCTTGGAGATGCAGAGATGCCAGTGGTAGATGCGGTGGAGAAGGGAAAGACAGAGTGCAGAGGACAGTTTCTGGTGCTTGACGTGAGGCAAGGGGAAGGTTCAGCCCAGCAGTGGCTGCTACTCCTGGAGCCTTTTTCTTTGGCAGCAGCTGCTGCAAGTGGGCAAGGGAGCTGCGAGAGTGCATGGTGTGAGGAGGGCACGTCTCTCGGAGAAAGAAGCTGCCTAGGCGCAGTGTGCTGTGCTCAGTTTCAAGGCTGCTTAGAGAAGGGGGACTTGAAGAACGCCTTCTTTCTGGACGCCTCCTTCTGCGTGCGCTCAAGCTGCGTGGACTCTGCAACAGTGCGGCTGTAAGAAACTGTTTCTGGCCAGCTTGTGTGATGGAGTGCAAGGGCTGCGCCTTACTCTCGGAAGCAGCCGGAGCATTCTCAGCTGACTGGGCTTGTGAAGCAGCTTTGTGCTGAACTTAGGCAATTCGGTGCACTGAGTGCATGAGCCCGGTGCCCGGCTGCTTCGTTCTTCGCCTTCTGTGCTCTGGACAGAAGTGACGCCCAGCGATGGCTTGGAGCTGTCCCGCTCTTCAGAGGCTATAGTGCACGCATGCACAGGGTTCTGGGCAGGGATTTTCCTCAGCTCGAGGTACAATCATTTCTCTTGCTGCTTTACAGTGTCCAAACCGTGTGTGCAGCTCTCACTCAGCCAAGTGCTTCAGGAGAGAAGCACTTGCTGCATTAGCCTTTGGCTGGCCAAGGCTTTCAACACAGCACCACAATCCGGGCGACTAGGGGCGGAAAGGACGAGCACCTTTTCGTCCTGGCACCTTCTTCTGGGCGAGATGTCTATCTGCCTCTTTGCCTCTCTGCAAGGCTGCAAGGTGCCCTGTGGTACTTGGAAGCGAGAAGAAGGCTGCAGAGAGCACCGCCATCTGCCGGCGCTGTGCAGGCTGTAAAGGAAGGAAGAGTACCCCTGAAAGGTGCTGCAAATCCAAGTTTCCACGCCTCGGGGGCAAGCTCTGGGGAAGCTCGTTGACCTCAACCTGTGCTCTGGGCCAGACGTAGCCGAGAAGCTTTCCGTTAAGATTCAGGCTACAAGGCAGAGCGAATGTGCTGCTACCCAGCGCCGAGAGAGAAAGTGCATAGCCCAGGCGTGTTTGGGCAGAAGCAGCAGCCTGGAGGCTTTCGCTGCCGGCCCCGCGCTCTCTGGGCGAGAAGCAGACGACTGTTCGTCTCCAGCAAAACGAAAGCGCGACCTGCTACGAAGGGCATAAGAACGAAGGCAGAGCAGCAGGCTGCTGTGCGAATGGCCCAGGCTGCAAGAGGAAGCGTGCCTGCCACTCGCTTGTTTGCGGATTCACTTGAGCAGTCGGAAGCAGAAAGTTCAACTCGCGGCTACTTGTGCTGCTACCTATTTCTCTTCCACTATTCCCTGGAAGCAATTCTGCTAGCTTCGTGCTTGGAGATGCAGAGATGCCAGTGGTAGATGCGGTGGAGAAGGGAAAGACAGAGTGCAGAGGACAGTTTCTGGTGCTTGACGTGAGGCAAGGGGAAGGTTCAGCCCAGCAGTGGCTGCTACTCCTGGAGCCTTTTTCTTTGGCAGCAGCTGCTGCAAGTGGGCAAGGGAGCTGCGAGAGTGCATGGTGTGAGGAGGGCACGTCTCTCGGAGAAAGAAGCTGCCTAGGCGCAGTGTGCTGTGCTCAGTTTCAAGGCTGCTTAGAGAAGGGGGACTTGAAGAACGCCTTCTTTCTGGACGCCTCCTTCTGCGTGCGCTCAAGCTGCGTGGACTCTGCAACAGTGCGGCTGTAAGAAACTGTTTCTGGCCAGCTTGTGTGATGGAGTGCAAGGGCTGCGCCTTACTCTCGGAAGCAGCCGGAGCATTCTCAGCTGACTGGGCTTGTGAAGCAGCTTTGTGCTGAACTTAGGCAATTCGGTGCACTGAGTGCATGAGCCCGGTGCCCGGCTGCTTCGTTCTTCGTCTTCTGTGCTCTGGACAGAAGTGACGCCCAGCCATGGCTTGGAGCTGTCCCGCTCTTCAGAGGCTATAGTGCACGCATGCACAGGGTTCTGGGCAGGGATTTTCCTCAGCTCGAGGTACAATCATTTCTCTTGCTGCTTTACAGTGTCCAAACCGTGTGTGCAGCTCTCACTCAGCCAAGTGCTTCAGGAGAGAAGCACTTGCTGCATTAGCCTTTGGCTGGCCAAGGCTTTCAACACAGCACCACAATCCGGGCGACTAGGGGCGGAAAGGACGAGCACCTTTTCGTCCTGGCACCTTCTTCTGGGCGAGATGTCTATCTGCCTCTTTGCCTCTCTGCAAGGCTGCAAGGTGCCCTGTGGTACTTGGAAGCGAGAAGAAGGCTGCAGAGAGCACCGCCATCTGCCGGCGCTGTGCAGGCTGTAAAGGAAGGAAGAGTACCCCTGAAAGGTGCTGCAAATCCAAGTTTCCACGCCTCGGGGGCAAGCTCTGGGGAAGCTCGTTGACCTCAACCTGTGCTCTGTGCCAGACGTAGCCGAGAAGCTTTCCGTTAAGATTCAGGCTACAAGGCAGAGCGAATGTGCTGCTACCCAGCGCCGAGAGAGAAAGTGCATAGCCCAGGCGTGTTTGGGCAGAAGCAGCAGCCTGGAGGCTTTCGCTGCCGGCCCCGCGCTCTCTGGGCGAGAAGCAGACGACTGTTCGTCTCCAGCAAAACGAAAGCGCGACCTGCTACGAAGGGCATAAGAACGAAGGCAGAGCAGCAGGCTGCTGTGCGAATGGCCCAGGCTGCAAGAGGAAGCGTGCCTGCCACTCGCTTGTTTGCGGATTCACTTGAGCAGTCGGAAGCAGAAAGTTCAACTCGCGGCTACTTGTGCTGCTACCTATTTCTCTTCCACTATTCCCTGGAAGCAATTCTGCTAGCTTCGTGCTTGGAGATGCAGAGATGCCAGTGGTAGATGCGGTGGAGAAGGGAAAGACAGAGTGCAGAGGACAGTTTCTGGTGCTTGACGTGAGGCAAGGGGAAGGTTCAGCCCAGCAGTGGCTGCTACTCCTGGAGCCTTTTTCTTTGGCAGCAGCTGCTGCAAGTGGGCAAGGGAGCTGCGAGAGTGCATGGTGTGAGGAGGGCACGTCTCTCGGAGAAAGAAGCTGCCTAGGCGCAGTGTGCTGTGCTCAGTTTCAAGGCTGCTTAGAGAAGGGGGACTTGAAGAACGCCTTCTTTCTGGACGCCTCCTTCTGCGTGCGCTCAAGCTGCGTGGACTCTGCAACAGTGCGGCTGTAAGAAACTGTTTCTGGCCAGCTTGTGTGATGGAGTGCAAGGGCTGCGCCTTACTCTCGGAAGCAGCCGGAGCATTCTCAGCTGACTGGGCTTGTGAAGCAGCTTTGTGCTGAACTTAGGCAATTCGGTGCACTGAGTGCATGAGCCCGGTGCCCGGCTGCTTCGTTCTTCGCCTTCTGTGCTCTGGACAGAAGTGACGCCCAGCGATGGCTTGGAGCTGTCCCGCTCTTCAGAGGCTATAGTGCACGCATGCACAGGGTTCTGGGCAGGGATTTTCCTCAGCTCGAGGTACAATCATTTCTCTTGCTGCTTTACAGTGTCCAAACCGTGTGTGCAGCTCTCACTCAGCCAAGTGCTTCAGGAGAGAAGCACTTGCTGCATTAGCCTTTGGCTGGCCAAGGCTTTCAACACAGCACCACAATCCGGGCGACTAGGGGCGGAAAGGACGAGCACCTTTTCGTCCTGGCACCTTCTTCTGGGCGAGATGTCTATCTGCCTCTTTGCCTCTCTGCAAGGCTGCAAGGTGCCCTGTGGTACTTGGAAGCGAGAAGAAGGCTGCAGAGAGCACCGCCATCTGCCGGCGCTGTGCAGGCTGTAAAGGAAGGAAGAGTACCCCTGAAAGGTGCTGCAAATCCAAGTTTCCACGCCTCGGGGGCAAGCTCTGGGGAAGCTCGTTGACCTCAACCTGTGCTCTGTGCCAGACGTAGCCGAGAAGCTTTCCGTTAAGATTCAGGCTACAAGGCAGAGCGAATGTGCTGCTACCCAGCGCCGAGAGAGAAAGTGCATAGCCCAGGCGTGTTTGGGCAGAAGCAGCAGCCTGGAGGCTTTCGCTGCCGGCCCCGCGCTCTCTGGGCGAGAAGCAGACGACTGTTCGTCTCCAGCAAAACGAAAGCGCGACCTGCTACGAAGGGCATAAGAACGAAGGCAGAGCAGCAGGCTGCTGTGCGAATGGCCCAGGCTGCAAGAGGAAGCGTGCCTGCCACTCGCTTGTTTGCGGATTCACTTGAGCAGTCGGAAGCAGAAAGTTCAACTCGCGGCTACTTGTGCTGCTACCTATTTCTCTTCCACTATTCCCTGGAAGCAATTCTGCTAGCTTCGTGCTTGGAGATGCAGAGATGCCAGTGGTAGATGCGGTGGAGAAGGGAAAGACAGAGTGCAGAGGACAGTTTCTGGTGCTTGACGTGAGGCAAGGGGAAGGTTCAGCCCAGCAGTGGCTGCTACTCCTGGAGCCTTTTTCTTTGGCAGCAGCTGCTGCAAGTGGGCAAGGGAGCTGCGAGAGTGCATGGTGTGAGGAGGGCACGTCTCTCGGAGAAAGAAGCTGCCTAGGCGCAGTGTGCTGTGCTCAGTTTCAAGGCTGCTTAGAGAAGGGGGACTTGAAGAACGCCTTCTTTCTGGACGCCTCCTTCTGCGTGCGCTCAAGCTGCGTGGACTCTGCAACAGTGCGGCTGTAAGAAACTGTTTCTGGCCAGCTTGTGTGATGGAGTGCAAGGGCTGCGCCTTACTCTCGGAAGCAGCCGGAGCATTCTCAGCTGACTGGGCTTGTGAAGCAGCTTTGTGCTGAACTTAGGCAATTCGGTGCACTGAGTGCATGAGCCCGGTGCCCGGCTGCTTCGTTCTTCGCCTTCTGTGCTCTGGACAGAAGTGACGCCCAGCGATGGCTTGGAGCTGTCCCGCTCTTCAGAGGCTATAGTGCACGCATGCACAGGGTTCTGGGCAGGGATTTTCCTCAGCTCGAGGTACAATCATTTCTCTTGCTGCTTTACAGTGTCCAAACCGTGTGTGCAGCTCTCACTCAGCCAAGTGCTTCAGGAGAGAAGCACTTGCTGCATTAGCCTTTGGCTGGCCAAGGCTTTCAACACAGCACCACAATCCGGGCGACTAGGGGCGGAAAGGACGAGCACCTTTTCGTCCTGGCACCTTCTTCTGGGCGAGATGTCTATCTGCCTCTTTGCCTCTCTGCAAGGCTGCAAGGTGCCCTGTGGTACTTGGAAGCGAGAAGAAGGCTGCAGAGAGCACCGCCATCTGCCGGCGCTGTGCAGGCTGTAAAGGAAGGAAGAGTACCCCTGAAAGGTGCTGCAAATCCAAGTTTCCACGCCTCGGGGGCAAGCTCTGGGGAAGCTCGTTGACCTCAACCTGTGCTCTGGGCCAGACGTAGCCGAGAAGCTTTCCGTTAAGATTCAGGCTACAAGGCAGAGCGAATGTGCTGCTACCCAGCGCCGAGAGAGAAAGTGCATAGCCCAGGCGTGTTTGGGCAGAAGCAGCAGCCTGGAGGCTTTCGCTGCCGGCCCCGCGCTCTCTGGGCGAGAAGCAGACGACTGTTCGTCTCCAGCAAAACGAAAGCGCGACCTGCTACGAAGGGCATAAGAACGAAGGCAGAGCAGCAGGCTGCTGTGCGAATGGCCCAGGCTGCAAGAGGAAGCGTGCCTGCCACTCGCTTGTTTGCGGATTCACTTGAGCAGTCGGAAGCAGAAAGTTCAACTCGCGGCTACTTGTGCTGCTACCTATTTCTCTTCCACTATTCCCTGGAAGCAATTCTGCTAGCTTCGTGCTTGGAGATGCAGAGATGCCAGTGGTAGATGCGGTGGAGAAGGGAAAGACAGAGTGCAGAGGACAGTTTCTGGTGCTTGACGTGAGGCAAGGGGAAGGTTCAGCCCAGCAGTGGCTGCTACTCCTGGAGCCTTTTTCTTTGGCAGCAGCTGCTGCAAGTGGGCAAGGGAGCTGCGAGAGTGCATGGTGTGAGGAGGGCACGTCTCTCGGAGAAAGAAGCTGCCTAGGCGCAGTGTGCTGTGCTCAGTTTCAAGGCTGCTTAGAGAAGGGGGACTTGAAGAACGCCTTCTTTCTGGACGCCTCCTTCTGCGTGCGCTCAAGCTGCGTGGACTCTGCAACAGTGCGGCTGTAAGAAACTGTTTCTGGCCAGCTTGTGTGATGGAGTGCAAGGGCTGCGCCTTACTCTCGGAAGCAGCCGGAGCATTCTCAGCTGACTGGGCTTGTGAAGCAGCTTTGTGCTGAACTTAGGCAATTCGGTGCACTGAGTGCATGAGCCCGGTGCCCGGCTGCTTCGTTCTTCGCCTTCTGTGCTCTGGACAGAAGTGACGCCCAGCGATGGCTTGGAGCTGTCCCGCTCTTCAGAGGCTATAGTGCACGCATGCACAGGGTTCTGGGCAGGGATTTTCCTCAGCTCGAGGTACAATCATTTCTCTTGCTGCTTTACAGTGTCCAAACCGTGTGTGCAGCTCTCACTCAGCCAAGTGCTTCAGGAGAGAAGCACTTGCTGCATTAGCCTTTGGCTGGCCAAGGCTTTCAACACAGCACCACAATCCGGGCGACTAGGGGCGGAAAGGACGAGCACCTTTTCGTCCTGGCACCTTCTTCTGGGCGAGATGTCTATCTGCCTCTTTGCCTCTCTGCAAGGCTGCAAGGTGCCCTGTGGTACTTGGAAGCGAGAAGAAGGCTGCAGAGAGCACCGCCATCTGCCGGCGCTGTGCAGGCTGTAAAGGAAGGAAGAGTACCCCTGAAAGGTGCTGCAAATCCAAGTTTCCACGCCTCGGGGGCAAGCTCTGGGGAAGCTCGTTGACCTCAACCTGTGCTCTGTGCCAGACGTAGCCGAGAAGCTTTCCGTTAAGATTCAGGCTACAAGGCAGAGCGAATGTGCTGCTACCCAGCGCCGAGAGAGAAAGTGCATAGCCCAGGCGTGTTTGGGCAGAAGCAGCAGCCTGGAGGCTTTCGCTGCCGGCCCCGCGCTCTCTGGGCGAGAAGCAGACGACTGTTCGTCTCCAGCAAAACGAAAGCGCGACCTGCTACGAAGGGCATAAGAACGAAGGCAGAGCAGCAGGCTGCTGTGCGAATGGCCCAGGCTGCAAGAGGAAGCGTGCCTGCCACTCGCTTGTTTGCGGATTCACTTGAGCAGTCGGAAGCAGAAAGTTCAACTCGCGGCTACTTGTGCTGCTACCTATTTCTCTTCCACTATTCCCTGGAAGCAATTCTGCTAGCTTCGTGCTTGGAGATGCAGAGATGCCAGTGGTAGATGCGGTGGAGAAGGGAAAGACAGAGTGCAGAGGACAGTTTCTGGTGCTTGACGTGAGGCAAGGGGAAGGTTCAGCCCAGCAGTGGCTGCTACTCCTGGAGCCTTTTTCTTTGGCAGCAGCTGCTGCAAGTGGGCAAGGGAGCTGCGAGAGTGCATGGTGTGAGGAGGGCACGTCTCTCGGAGAAAGAAGCTGCCTAGGCGCAGTGTGCTGTGCTCAGTTTCAAGGCTGCTTAGAGAAGGGGGACTTGAAGAACGCCTTCTTTCTGGACGCCTCCTTCTGCGTGCGCTCAAGCTGCGTGGACTCTGCAACAGTGCGGCTGTAAGAAACTGTTTCTGGCCAGCTTGTGTGATGGAGTGCAAGGGCTGCGCCTTACTCTCGGAAGCAGCCGGAGCATTCTCAGCTGACTGGGCTTGTGAAGCAGCTTTGTGCTGAACTTAGGCAATTCGGTGCACTGAGTGCATGAGCCCGGTGCCCGGCTGCTTCGTTCTTCGCCTTCTGTGCTCTGGACAGAAGTGACGCCCAGCGATGGCTTGGAGCTGTCCCGCTCTTCAGAGGCTATAGTGCACGCATGCACAGGGTTCTGGGCAGGGATTTTCCTCAGCTCGAGGTACAATCATTTCTCTTGCTGCTTTACAGTGTCCAAACCGTGTGTGCAGCTCTCACTCAGCCAAGTGCTTCAGGAGAGAAGCACTTGCTGCATTAGCCTTTGGCTGGCCAAGGCTTTCAACACAGCACCACAATCCGGGCGACTAGGGGCGGAAAGGACGAGCACCTTTTCGTCCTGGCACCTTCTTCTGGGCGAGATGTCTATCTGCCTCTTTGCCTCTCTGCAAGGCTGCAAGGTGCCCTGTGGTACTTGGAAGCGAGAAGAAGGCTGCAGAGAGCACCGCCATCTGCCGGCGCTGTGCAGGCTGTAAAGGAAGGAAGAGTACCCCTGAAAGGTGCTGCAAATCCAAGTTTCCACGCCTCGGGGGCAAGCTCTGGGGAAGCTCGTTGACCTCAACCTGTGCTCTGTGCCAGACGTAGCCGAGAAGCTTTCCGTTAAGATTCAGGCTACAAGGCAGAGCGAATGTGCTGCTACCCAGCGCCGAGAGAGAAAGTGCATAGCCCAGGCGTGTTTGGGCAGAAGCAGCAGCCTGGAGGCTTTCGCTGCCGGCCCCGCGCTCTCTGGGCGAGAAGCAGACGACTGTTCGTCTCCAGCAAAACGAAAGCGCGACCTGCTACGAAGGGCATAAGAACGAAGGCAGAGCAGCAGGCTGCTGTGCGAATGGCCCAGGCTGCAAGAGGAAGCGTGCCTGCCACTCGCTTGTTTGCGGATTCACTTGAGCAGTCGGAAGCAGAAAGTTCAACTCGCGGCTACTTGTGCTGCTACCTATTTCTCTTCCACTATTCCCTGGAAGCAATTCTGCTAGCTTCGTGCTTGGAGATGCAGAGATGCCAGTGGTAGATGCGGTGGAGAAGGGAAAGACAGAGTGCAGAGGACAGTTTCTGGTGCTTGACGTGAGGCAAGGGGAAGGTTCAGCCCAGCAGTGGCTGCTACTCCTGGAGCCTTTTTCTTTGGCAGCAGCTGCTGCAAGTGGGCAAGGGAGCTGCGAGAGTGCATGGTGTGAGGAGGGCACGTCTCTCGGAGAAAGAAGCTGCCTAGGCGCAGTGTGCTGTGCTCAGTTTCAAGGCTGCTTAGAGAAGGGGGACTTGAAGAACGCCTTCTTTCTGGACGCCTCCTTCTGCGTGCGCTCAAGCTGCGTGGACTCTGCAACAGTGCGGCTGTAAGAAACTGTTTCTGGCCAGCTTGTGTGATGGAGTGCAAGGGCTGCGCCTTACTCTCGGAAGCAGCCGGAGCATTCTCAGCTGACTGGGCTTGTGAAGCAGCTTTGTGCTGAACTTAGGCAATTCGGTGCACTGAGTGCATGAGCCCGGTGCCCGGCTGCTTCGTTCTTCGCCTTCTGTGCTCTGGACAGAAGTGACGCCCAGCGATGGCTTGGAGCTGTCCCGCTCTTCAGAGGCTATAGTGCACGCATGCACAGGGTTCTGGGCAGGGATTTTCCTCAGCTCGAGGTACAATCATTTCTCTTGCTGCTTTACAGTGTCCAAACCGTGTGTGCAGCTCTCACTCAGCCAAGTGCTTCAGGAGAGAAGCACTTGCTGCATTAGCCTTTGGCTGGCCAAGGCTTTCAACACAGCACCACAATCCGGGCGACTAGGGGCGGAAAGGACGAGCACCTTTTCGTCCTGGCACCTTCTTCTGGGCGAGATGTCTATCTGCCTCTTTGCCTCTCTGCAAGGCTGCAAGGTGCCCTGTGGTACTTGGAAGCGAGAAGAAGGCTGCAGAGAGCACCGCCATCTGCCGGCGCTGTGCAGGCTGTAAAGGAAGGAAGAGTACCCCTGAAAGGTGCTGCAAATCCAAGTTTCCACGCCTCGGGGGCAAGCTCTGGGGAAGCTCGTTGACCTCAACCTGTGCTCTGTGCCAGACGTAGCCGAGAAGCTTTCCGTTAAGATTCAGGCTACAAGGCAGAGCGAATGTGCTGCTACCCAGCGCCGAGAGAGAAAGTGCATAGCCCAGGCGTGTTTGGGCAGAAGCAGCAGCCTGGAGGCTTTCGCTGCCGGCCCCGCGCTCTCTGGGCGAGAAGCAGACGACTGTTCGTCTCCAGCAAAACGAAAGCGCGACCTGCTACGAAGGGCATAAGAACGAAGGCAGAGCAGCAGGCTGCTGTGCGAATGGCCCAGGCTGCAAGAGGAAGCGTGCCTGCCACTCGCTTGTTTGCGGATTCACTTGAGCAGTCGGAAGCAGAAAGTTCAACTCGCGGCTACTTGTGCTGCTACCTATTTCTCTTCCACTATTCCCTGGAAGCAATTCTGCTAGCTTCGTGCTTGGAGATGCAGAGATGCCAGTGGTAGATGCGGTGGAGAAGGGAAAGACAGAGTGCAGAGGACAGTTTCTGGTGCTTGACGTGAGGCAAGGGGAAGGTTCAGCCCAGCAGTGGCTGCTACTCCTGGAGCCTTTTTCTTTGGCAGCAGCTGCTGCAAGTGGGCAAGGGAGCTGCGAGAGTGCATGGTGTGAGGAGGGCACGTCTCTCGGAGAAAGAAGCTGCCTAGGCGCAGTGTGCTGTGCTCAGTTTCAAGGCTGCTTAGAGAAGGGGGACTTGAAGAACGCCTTCTTTCTGGACGCCTCCTTCTGCGTGCGCTCAAGCTGCGTGGACTCTGCAACAGTGCGGCTGTAAGAAACTGTTTCTGGCCAGCTTGTGTGATGGAGTGCAAGGGCTGCGCCTTACTCTCGGAAGCAGCCGGAGCATTCTCAGCTGACTGGGCTTGTGAAGCAGCTTTGTGCTGAACTTAGGCAATTCGGTGCACTGAGTGCATGAGCCCGGTGCCCGGCTGCTTCGTTCTTCGCCTTCTGTGCTCTGGACAGAAGTGACGCCCAGCGATGGCTTGGAGCTGTCCCGCTCTTCAGAGGCTATAGTGCACGCATGCACAGGGTTCTGGGCAGGGATTTTCCTCAGCTCGAGGTACAATCATTTCTCTTGCTGCTTTACAGTGTCCAAACCGTGTGTGCAGCTCTCACTCAGCCAAGTGCTTCAGGAGAGAAGCACTTGCTGCATTAGCCTTTGGCTGGCCAAGGCTTTCAACACAGCACCACAATCCGGGCGACTAGGGGCGGAAAGGACGAGCACCTTTTCGTCCTGGCACCTTCTTCTGGGCGAGATGTCTATCTGCCTCTTTGCCTCTCTGCAAGGCTGCAAGGTGCCCTGTGGTACTTGGAAGCGAGAAGAAGGCTGCAGAGAGCACCGCCATCTGCCGGCGCTGTGCAGGCTGTAAAGGAAGGAAGAGTACCCCTGAAAGGTGCTGCAAATCCAAGTTTCCACGCCTCGGGGGCAAGCTCTGGGGAAGCTCGTTGACCTCAACCTGTGCTCTGGGCCAGACGTAGCCGAGAAGCTTTCCGTTAAGATTCAGGCTACAAGGCAGAGCGAATGTGCTGCTACCCAGCGCCGAGAGAGAAAGTGCATAGCCCAGGCGTGTTTGGGCAGAAGCAGCAGCCTGGAGGCTTTCGCTGCCGGCCCCGCGCTCTCTGGGCGAGAAGCAGACGACTGTTCGTCTCCAGCAAAACGAAAGCGCGACCTGCTACGAAGGGCATAAGAACGAAGGCAGAGCAGCAGGCTGCTGTGCGAATGGCCCAGGCTGCAAGAGGAAGCGTGCCTGCCACTCGCTTGTTTGCGGATTCACTTGAGCAGTCGGAAGCAGAAAGTTCAACTCGCGGCTACTTGTGCTGCTACCTATTTCTCTTCCACTATTCCCTGGAAGCAATTCTGCTAGCTTCGTGCTTGGAGATGCAGAGATGCCAGTGGTAGATGCGGTGGAGAAGGGAAAGACAGAGTGCAGAGGACAGTTTCTGGTGCTTGACGTGAGGCAAGGGGAAGGTTCAGCCCAGCAGTGGCTGCTACTCCTGGAGCCTTTTTCTTTGGCAGCAGCTGCTGCAAGTGGGCAAGGGAGCTGCGAGAGTGCATGGTGTGAGGAGGGCACGTCTCTCGGAGAAAGAAGCTGCCTAGGCGCAGTGTGCTGTGCTCAGTTTCAAGGCTGCTTAGAGAAGGGGGACTTGAAGAACGCCTTCTTTCTGGACGCCTCCTTCTGCGTGCGCTCAAGCTGCGTGGACTCTGCAACAGTGCGGCTGTAAGAAACTGTTTCTGGCCAGCTTGTGTGATGGAGTGCAAGGGCTGCGCCTTACTCTCGGAAGCAGCCGGAGCATTCTCAGCTGACTGGGCTTGTGAAGCAGCTTTGTGCTGAACTTAGGCAATTCGGTGCACTGAGTGCATGAGCCCGGTGCCCGGCTGCTTCGTTCTTCGTCTTCTGTGCTCTGGACAGAAGTGACGCCCAGCGATGGCTTGGAGCTGTCCCGCTCTTCAGAGGCTATAGTGCACGCATGCACAGGGTTCTGGGCAGGGATTTTCCTCAGCTCGAGGTACAATCATTTCTCTTGCTGCTTTACAGTGTCCAAACCGTGTGTGCAGCTCTCACTCAGCCAAGTGCTTCAGGAGAGAAGCACTTGCTGCATTAGCCTTTGGCTGGCCAAGGCTTTCAACACAGCACCACAATCCGGGCGACTAGGGGCGGAAAGGACGAGCACCTTTTCGTCCTGGCACCTTCTTCTGGGCGAGATGTCTATCTGCCTCTTTGCCTCTCTGCAAGGCTGCAAGGTGCCCTGTGGTACTTGGAAGCGAGAAGAAGGCTGCAGAGAGCACCGCCATCTGCCGGCGCTGTGCAGGCTGTAAAGGAAGGAAGAGTACCCCTGAAAGGTGCTGCAAATCCAAGTTTCCACGCCTCGGGGGCAAGCTCTGGGGAAGCTCGTTGACCTCAACCTGTGCTCTGTGCCAGACGTAGCCGAGAAGCTTTCCGTTAAGATTCAGGCTACAAGGCAGAGCGAATGTGCTGCTACCCAGCGCCGAGAGAGAAAGTGCATAGCCCAGGCGTGTTTGGGCAGAAGCAGCAGCCTGGAGGCTTTCGCTGCCGGCCCCGCGCTCTCTGGGCGAGAAGCAGACGACTGTTCGTCTCCAGCAAAACGAAAGCGCGACCTGCTACGAAGGGCATAAGAACGAAGGCAGAGCAGCAGGCTGCTGTGCGAATGGCCCAGGCTGCAAGAGGAAGCGTGCCTGCCACTCGCTTGTTTGCGGATTCACTTGAGCAGTCGGAAGCAGAAAGTTCAACTCGCGGCTACTTGTGCTGCTACCTATTTCTCTTCCACTATTCCCTGGAAGCAATTCTGCTAGCTTCGTGCTTGGAGATGCAGAGATGCCAGTGGTAGATGCGGTGGAGAAGGGAAAGACAGAGTGCAGAGGACAGTTTCTGGTGCTTGACGTGAGGCAAGGGGAAGGTTCAGCCCAGCAGTGGCTGCTACTCCTGGAGCCTTTTTCTTTGGCAGCAGCTGCTGCAAGTGGGCAAGGGAGCTGCGAGAGTGCATGGTGTGAGGAGGGCACGTCTCTCGGAGAAAGAAGCTGCCTAGGCGCAGTGTGCTGTGCTCAGTTTCAAGGCTGCTTAGAGAAGGGGGACTTGAAGAACGCCTTCTTTCTGGACGCTCCTTCTGCGTGCGCTCAAGCTGCGTGGACTCTGCAACAGTGCGGCTGTAAGAAACTGTTTCTGGCCAGCTTGTGTGATGGAGTGCAAGGGCTGCGCCTTACTCTCGGAAGCAGCCGGAGCATTCTCAGCTGACTGGGCTTGTGAAGCAGCTTTGTGCTGAACTTAGGCAATTCGGTGCACTGAGTGCATGAGCCCGGTGCCCGGCTGCTTCGTTCTTCGCCTTCTGTGCTCTGGACAGAAGTGACGCCCAGCGATGGCTTGGAGCTGTCCCGCTCTTCAGAGGCTATAGTGCACGCATGCACAGGGTTCTGGGCAGGGATTTTCCTCAGCTCGAGGTACAATCATTTCTCTTGCTGCTTTACAGTGTCCAAACCGTGTGTGCAGCTCTCACTCAGCCAAGTGCTTCAGGAGAGAAGCACTTGCTGCATTAGCCTTTGGCTGGCCAAGGCTTTCAACACAGCACCACAATCCGGGCGACTAGGGGCGGAAAGGACGAGCACCTTTTCGTCCTGGCACCTTCTTCTGGGCGAGATGTCTATCTGCCTCTTTGCCTCTCTGCAAGGCTGCAAGGTGCCCTGTGGTACTTGGAAGCGAGAAGAAGGCTGCAGAGAGCACCGCCATCTGCCGGCGCTGTGCAGGCTGTAAAGGAAGGAAGAGTACCCCTGAAAGGTGCTGCAAATCCAAGTTTCCACGCCTCGGGGGCAAGCTCTGGGGAAGCTCGTTGACCTCAACCTGTGCTCTGTGCCAGACGTAGCCGAGAAGCTTTCCGTTAAGATTCAGGCTACAAGGCAGAGCGAATGTGCTGCTACCCAGCGCCGAGAGAGAAAGTGCATAGCCCAGGCGTGTTTGGGCAGAAGCAGCAGCCTGGAGGCTTTCGCTGCCGGCCCCGCGCTCTCTGGGCGAGAAGCAGACGACTGTTCGTCTCCAGCAAAACGAAAGCGCGACCTGCTACGAAGGGCATAAGAACGAAGGCAGAGCAGCAGGCTGCTGTGCGAATGGCCCAGGCTGCAAGAGGAAGCGTGCCTGCCACTCGCTTGTTTGCGGATTCACTTGAGCAGTCGGAAGCAGAAAGTTCAACTCGCGGCTACTTGTGCTGCTACCTATTTCTCTTCCACTATTCCCTGGAAGCAATTCTGCTAGCTTCGTGGCTTGGAGATGCAGAGATGCCAGTGGTAGATGCGGTGGAGAAGGGAAAGACAGAGTGCAGAGGACAGTTTCTGGTGCTTGACGTGAGGCAAGGGGAAGGTTCAGCCCAGCAGTGGCTGCTACTCCTGGAGCCTTTTTCTTTGGCAGCAGCTGCTGCAAGTGGGCAAGGGAGCTGCGAGAGTGCATGGTGTGAGGAGGGCACGTCTCTCGGAGAAAGAAGCTGCCTAGGCGCAGTGTGCTGTGCTCAGTTTCAAGGCTGCTTAGAGAAGGGGGACTTGAAGAACGCCTTCTTTCTGGACGCCTCCTTCTGCGTGCGCTCAAGCTGCGTGGACTCTGCAACAGTGCGGCTGTAAGAAACTGTTTCTGGCCAGCTTGTGTGATGGAGTGCAAGGGCTGCGCCTTACTCTCGGAAGCAGCCGGAGCATTCTCAGCTGACTGGGCTTGTGAAGCAGCTTTGTGCTGAACTTAGGCAATTCGGTGCACTGAGTGCATGAGGCCCGGTGCCCGGCTGCTTCGTTCTTCGTCTTCTGTGCTCTGGACAGAAGTGACGCCCAGCGATGGCTTGGAGCTGTCCCGCTCTTCAGAGGCTATAGTGCACGCATGCACAGGGTTCTGGGCAGGGATTTTCCTCAGCTCGAGGTACAATCATTTCTCTTGCTGCTTTACAGTGTCCAAACCGTGTGTGCAGCTCTCACTCAGCCAAGTGCTTCAGGAGAGAAGCA
>NW_028120234.1:0-23851 GCF_965178545.1 Coloeus monedula
GAGAAAAAAGACCGAGTATGCTGGTGTATGTCGCTGCGAGGGAAAGTGCATAGCCCAGGCGTGCTTCGGCAGAAGCAGTCGGCTGCAGCACTTGGCTGCCGGCAGAGTGCTCTGTGCGCCAAGTAGACGATGGTTCGACTCCGGCAGAATGAAAGCACGACACGGTAAGAAGAGCATAAGAATGAAGGCAGGGCACGGAGCTGCTGTGCGCATGGCACTGGCTGCAAGAGGAAGCGTGGCTGTCCCTCGCTTCTTTGCCGGATTCACGTTAGCCCTCGTAAACAGAAAGTTCAACTTGCAGCTACTTGTGCTGCTACCCATTTCTCTTCCAGCTTTCCCTGGAAAGAAGTGTGCCCAGCTTTATGCTTGGAGATGCAGAGATGACAGTGGTAGATGCAGCGGAGACTGGAACTACAGAGTGCAGCCGAGAGTTTCTGCTGCTTTGACGTGAGGCAAGGGGAAATGAAAGTGCAGCCCAGCAGAGGCTTTGACTGCTGGAGCCTTTTTCTTTGGCAGCAGCTGCTGCAAGTGGGCAAGGGAGCTGCGAGAGTGAACAAGGGGACGGTCGGTCTATGGGAGAAGGAAGCTGCCGAGGCGCAGTGTGTTGCGCTCAGTTTCAAGGCTGCCTGGAGGAGGGGGGGGTGCTTGAAGAACGCCTTCTTTCTGGACGCCTCCTTCTGCCTGTGCTCCAGCTGCATGCACTCTGCAGCACGGAAGGTTTAAGAACCTGCTTCTGGCCAGCTTGTGTCCAGGAGTGCAAGGGCTGCGCCTTCCTTCCTGAAGCAGCCAGAGCATTCTCAGCTGAATGTGCTTGTGAAGCAGCTCTTGGCTGGACATGTGAAAGTCGCTCCCCTGAGTACACGAGCCCGGTGCCCAGCTGCTTGCTTCTTCGCCTTCTGTGCTCTGGAGAGAAGTGAAGCCCAGGCATGGCTTGGAGCTTTGCCGCTCTTCAGCGTGAGTACTGCACGCAGCCACAGTGTGCTGTGCAGGGATTTTCCTCAGCTCGACGGACAAGCATTTTCTTGCTGTTTCAGCGAGTCCAAACTGTCCGTGTAGCTCTCGCTCAGCGAACTGCGTCAGGAGAGAAACACTTGCTGGAGTAGCTCTTCGCTGCGCAAGACTTTCAGCACAGCACCCCAATTCGGGCAAGGAGCAGGAGAAAGGAAGAGCATCTTTTCGTCCTGGCACGTTCTTCTGGGCGACACGCCTATCCGCCTCTTGGCTCCCTGCAAGGCTGTAAGCTTGGCGGTGCTACTGGCAAGTGGGAAGGCAGGGGCAGAGAGCACCGCGATCTGTGCACCGCGCGCTGTGCAGGCTGTAAAGGAAAGAGGGCTACCACCAGGCTGTGCTGCAAATACAGCTTTGCACGCGACGCGGGTAAGCTCCGGGGAAGCTTGTTGACCTAAAAGTGTTCTCTGTGCCAGACAGAGCTGAGACTCTTTCCCTTTACATTTGGACGAGAAAAAAGACCGAGTATGCTGGTGTATGTCGCTGCGAGGGAAAGTGCATAGCCCAGGCGTGCTTCGGCAGAAGCAGTCGGCTGCAGCACTTGGCTGCCGGCAGAGTGCTCTGTGCGCCAAGTAGACGATGGTTCGACTCCGGCAGAATGAAAGCACGACACGGTAAGAAGAGCATAAGAATGAAGGCAGGGCACGGAGCTGCTGTGCGCATGGCACTGGCTGCAAGAGGAAGCGTGGCTGTCCCTCGCTTCTTTGCCGGATTCACGTTAGCCCTCGTAAACAGAAAGTTCAACTTGCAGCTACTTGTGCTGCTACCCATTTCTCTTCCAGCTTTCCCTGGAAAGAAGTGTGCCCAGCTTTATGCTTGGAGATGCAGAGATGACAGTGGTAGATGCAGCGGAGACTGGAACTACAGAGTGCAGCCGAGAGTTTCTGCTGCTTTGACGTGAGGCAAGGGGAAATGAAAGTGCAGCCCAGCAGAGGCTTTGACTGCTGGAGCCTTTTTCTTTGGCAGCAGCTGCTGCAAGTGGGCAAGGGAGCTGCGAGAGTGAACAAGGGGACGGTCGGTCTATGGGAGAAGGAAGCTGCCGAGGCGCAGTGTGTTGCGCTCAGTTTCAAGGCTGCCTGGAGGAGGGGGGGTGCTTGAAGAACGCCTTCTTTCTGGACGCCTCCTTCTGCCTGTGCTCCAGCTGCATGCACTCTGCAGCACGGAAGGTTTAAGAACCTGCTTCTGGCCAGCTTGTGTCCAGGAGTGCAAGGGCTGCGCCTTCCTTCCTGAAGCAGCCAGAGCATTCTCAGCTGAATGTGCTTGTGAAGCAGCTCTTGGCTGGACATGTGAAAGTCGCTCCCCTGAGTACACGAGCCCGGTGCCCAGCTGCTTGCTTCTTCGCCTTCTGTGCTCTGGAGAGAAGTGAAGCCCAGGCATGGCTTGGAGCTTTGCCGCTCTTCAGCGTGAGTACTGCACGCAGCCACAGTGTGCTGTGCAGGGATTTTCCTCAGCTCGACGGACAAGCATTTTCTTGCTGTTTCAGCGAGTCCAAACTGTCCGTGTAGCTCTCGCTCAGCGAACTGCGTCAGGAGAGAAACACTTGCTGGAGTAGCTCTTCGCTGCGCAAGACTTTCAGCACAGCACCCCAATTCGGGCAAGGAGCAGGAGAAAGGAAGAGCATCTTTTCGTCCTGGCACGTTCTTCTGGGCGACACGCCTATCCGCCTCTTGGCTCCCTGCAAGGCTGTAAGCTTGGCGGTGCTACTGGCAAGTGGGAAGGCAGGGGCAGAGAGCACCGCGATCTGTGCACCGCGCGCTGTGCAGGCTGTAAAGGAAAGAGGGCTACCACCAGGCTGTGCTGCAAATACAGCTTTGCACGCGACGCGGGTAAGCTCCGGGGAAGCTTGTTGACCTAAAAGTGTTCTCTGTGCCAGACAGAGCTGAGACTCTTTCCCTTTACATTTGGACGAGAAAAAAGACCGAGTATGCTGGTGTATGTCGCTGCGAGGGAAAGTGCATAGCCCAGGCGTGCTTCGGCAGAAGCAGTCGGCTGCAGCACTTGGCTGCCGGCAGAGTGCTCTGTGCGCCAAGTAGACGATGGTTCGACTCCGGCAGAATGAAAGCACGACACGGTAAGAAGAGCATAAGAATGAAGGCAGGGCACGGAGCTGCTGTGCGCATGGCACTGGCTGCAAGAGGAAGCGTGGCTGTCCCTCGCTTCTTTGCCGGATTCACGTTAGCCCTCGTAAACAGAAAGTTCAACTTGCAGCTACTTGTGCTGCTACCCATTTCTCTTCCAGCTTTCCCTGGAAAGAAGTGTGCCCAGCTTTATGCTTGGAGATGCAGAGATGACAGTGGTAGATGCAGCGGAGACTGGAACTACAGAGTGCAGCCGAGAGTTTCTGCTGCTTTGACGTGAGGCAAGGGGAAATGAAAGTGCAGCCCAGCAGAGGCTTTGACTGCTGGAGCCTTTTTCTTTGGCAGCAGCTGCTGCAAGTGGGCAAGGGAGCTGCGAGAGTGAACAAGGGGACGGTCGGTCTATGGGAGAAGGAAGCTGCCGAGGCGCAGTGTGTTGCGCTCAGTTTCAAGGCTGCCTGGAGGAGGGGGGGTGCTTGAAGAACGCCTTCTTTCTGGACGCCTCCTTCTGCCTGTGCTCCAGCTGCATGCACTCTGCAGCACGGAAGGTTTAAGAACCTGCTTCTGGCCAGCTTGTGTCCAGGAGTGCAAGGGCTGCGCCTTCCTTCCTGAAGCAGCCAGAGCATTCTCAGCTGAATGTGCTTGTGAAGCAGCTCTTGGCTGGACATGTGAAAGTCGCTCCCCTGAGTACACGAGCCCGGTGCCCAGCTGCTTGCTTCTTCGCCTTCTGTGCTCTGGAGAGAAGTGAAGCCCAGGCATGGCTTGGAGCTTTGCCGCTCTTCAGCGTGAGTACTGCACGCAGCCACAGTGTGCTGTGCAGGGATTTTCCTCAGCTCGACGGACAAGCATTTTCTTGCTGTTTCAGCGAGTCCAAACTGTCCGTGTAGCTCTCGCTCAGCGAACTGCGTCAGGAGAGAAACACTTGCTGGAGTAGCTCTTCGCTGCGCAAGACTTTCAGCACAGCACCCCAATTCGGGCAAGGAGCAGGAGAAAGGAAGAGCATCTTTTCGTCCTGGCACGTTCTTCTGGGCGACACGCCTATCCGCCTCTTGGCTCCCTGCAAGGCTGTAAGCTTGGCGGTGCTACTGGCAAGTGGGAAGGCAGGGGCAGAGAGCACCGCGATCTGTGCACCGCGCGCTGTGCAGGCTGTAAAGGAAAGAGGGCTACCACCAGGCTGTGCTGCAAATACAGCTTTGCACGCGACGCGGGTAAGCTCCGGGGAAGCTTGTTGACCTAAAAGTGTTCTCTGTGCCAGACAGAGCTGAGACTCTTTCCCTTTACATTTGGACGAGAAAAAAGACCGAGTATGCTGGTGTATGTCGCTGCGAGGGAAAGTGCATAGCCCAGGCGTGCTTCGGCAGAAGCAGTCGGCTGCAGCACTTGGCTGCCGGCAGAGTGCTCTGTGCGCCAAGTAGACGATGGTTCGACTCCGGCAGAATGAAAGCACGACACGGTAAGAAGAGCATAAGAATGAAGGCAGGGCACGGAGCTGCTGTGCGCATGGCACTGGCTGCAAGAGGAAGCGTGGCTGTCCCTCGCTTCTTTGCCGGATTCACGTTAGCCCTCGTAAACAGAAAGTTCAACTTGCAGCTACTTGTGCTGCTACCCATTTCTCTTCCAGCTTTCCCTGGAAAGAAGTGTGCCCAGCTTTATGCTTGGAGATGCAGAGATGACAGTGGTAGATGCAGCGGAGACTGGAACTACAGAGTGCAGCCGAGAGTTTCTGCTGCTTTGACGTGAGGCAAGGGGAAATGAAAGTGCAGCCCAGCAGAGGCTTTGACTGCTGGAGCCTTTTTCTTTGGCAGCAGCTGCTGCAAGTGGGCAAGGGAGCTGCGAGAGTGAACAAGGGGACGGTCGGTCTATGGGAGAAGGAAGCTGCCGAGGCGCAGTGTGTTGCGCTCAGTTTCAAGGCTGCCTGGAGGAGGGGGGGGTGCTTGAAGAACGCCTTCTTTCTGGACGCCTCCTTCTGCCTGTGCTCCAGCTGCATGCACTCTGCAGCACGGAAGGTTTAAGAACCTGCTTCTGGCCAGCTTGTGTCCAGGAGTGCAAGGGCTGCGCCTTCCTTCCTGAAGCAGCCAGAGCATTCTCAGCTGAATGTGCTTGTGAAGCAGCTCTTGGCTGGACATGTGAAAGTCGCTCCCCTGAGTACACGAGCCCGGTGCCCAGCTGCTTGCTTCTTCGCCTTCTGTGCTCTGGAGAGAAGTGAAGCCCAGGCATGGCTTGGAGCTTTGCCGCTCTTCAGCGTGAGTACTGCACGCAGCCACAGTGTGCTGTGCAGGGATTTTCCTCAGCTCGACGGACAAGCATTTTCTTGCTGTTTCAGCGAGTCCAAACTGTCCGTGTAGCTCTCGCTCAGCGAACTGCGTCAGGAGAGAAACACTTGCTGGAGTAGCTCTTCGCTGCGCAAGACTTTCAGCACAGCACCCCAATTCGGGCAAGGAGCAGGAGAAAGGAAGAGCATCTTTTCGTCCTGGCACGTTCTTCTGGGCGACACGCCTATCCGCCTCTTGGCTCCCTGCAAGGCTGTAAGCTTGGCGGTGCTACTGGCAAGTGGGAAGGCAGGGGCAGAGAGCACCGCGATCTGTGCACCGCGCGCTGTGCAGGCTGTAAAGGAAAGAGGGCTACCACCAGGCTGTGCTGCAAATACAGCTTTGCACGCGACGCGGGTAAGCTCCGGGGAAGCTTGTTGACCTAAAAGTGTTCTCTGTGCCAGACAGAGCTGAGACTCTTTCCCTTTACATTTGGACGAGAAAAAAGACCGAGTATGCTGGTGTATGTCGCTGCGAGGGAAAGTGCATAGCCCAGGCGTGCTTCGGCAGAAGCAGTCGGCTGCAGCACTTGGCTGCCGGCAGAGTGCTCTGTGCGCCAAGTAGACGATGGTTCGACTCCGGCAGAATGAAAGCACGACACGGTAAGAAGAGCATAAGAATGAAGGCAGGGCACGGAGCTGCTGTGCGCATGGCACTGGCTGCAAGAGGAAGCGTGGCTGTCCCTCGCTTCTTTGCCGGATTCACGTTAGCCCTCGTAAACAGAAAGTTCAACTTGCAGCTACTTGTGCTGCTACCCATTTCTCTTCCAGCTTTCCCTGGAAAGAAGTGTGCCCAGCTTTATGCTTGGAGATGCAGAGATGACAGTGGTAGATGCAGCGGAGACTGGAACTACAGAGTGCAGCCGAGAGTTTCTGCTGCTTTGACGTGAGGCAAGGGGAAATGAAAGTGCAGCCCAGCAGAGGCTTTGACTGCTGGAGCCTTTTTCTTTGGCAGCAGCTGCTGCAAGTGGGCAAGGGAGCTGCGAGAGTGAACAAGGGGACGGTCGGTCTATGGGAGAAGGAAGCTGCCGAGGCGCAGTGTGTTGCGCTCAGTTTCAAGGCTGCCTGGAGGAGGGGGGGGTGCTTGAAGAACGCCTTCTTTCTGGACGCCTCCTTCTGCCTGTGCTCCAGCTGCATGCACTCTGCAGCACGGAAGGTTTAAGAACCTGCTTCTGGCCAGCTTGTGTCCAGGAGTGCAAGGGCTGCGCCTTCCTTCCTGAAGCAGCCAGAGCATTCTCAGCTGAATGTGCTTGTGAAGCAGCTCTTGGCTGGACATGTGAAAGTCGCTCCCCTGAGTACACGAGCCCGGTGCCCAGCTGCTTGCTTCTTCGCCTTCTGTGCTCTGGAGAGAAGTGAAGCCCAGGCATGGCTTGGAGCTTTGCCGCTCTTCAGCGTGAGTACTGCACGCAGCCACAGTGTGCTGTGCAGGGATTTTCCTCAGCTCGACGGACAAGCATTTTCTTGCTGTTTCACCGAGTCCAAACTGTCCGTGTAGCTCTCGCTCAGCGAACTGCGTCAGGAGAGAAACACTTGCTGGAGTAGCTCTTCGCTGCGCAAGACTTTCAGCACAGCACCCCAATTCGGGCAAGGAGCAGGAGAAAGGAAGAGCATCTTTTCGTCCTGGCACGTTCTTCTGGGCGACACGCCTATCCGCCTCTTGGCTCCCTGCAAGGCTGTAAGCTTGGCGGTGCTACTGGCAAGTGGGAAGGCAGGGGCAGAGAGCACCGCGATCTGTGCACCGCGCGCTGTGCAGGCTGTAAAGGAAAGAGGGCTACCACCAGGCTGTGCTGCAAATACAGCTTTGCACGCGACGCGGGTAAGCTCCGGGGAAGCTTGTTGACCTAAAAGTGTTCTCTGTGCCAGACAGAGCTGAGACTCTTTCCCTTTACATTTGGACGAGAAAAAAGACCGAGTATGCTGGTGTATGTCGCTGCGAGGGAAAGTGCATAGCCCAGGCGTGCTTCGGCAGAAGCAGTCGGCTGCAGCACTTGGCTGCCGGCAGAGTGCTCTGTGCGCCAAGTAGACGATGGTTCGACTCCGGCAGAATGAAAGCACGACACGGTAAGAAGAGCATAAGAATGAAGGCAGGGCACGGAGCTGCTGTGCGCATGGCACTGGCTGCAAGAGGAAGCGTGGCTGTCCCTCGCTTCTTTGCCGGATTCACGTTAGCCCTCGTAAACAGAAAGTTCAACTTGCAGCTACTTGTGCTGCTACCCATTTCTCTTCCAGCTTTCCCTGGAAAGAAGTGTGCCCAGCTTTATGCTTGGAGATGCAGAGATGACAGTGGTAGATGCAGCGGAGACTGGAACTACAGAGTGCAGCCGAGAGTTTCTGCTGCTTTGACGTGAGGCAAGGGGAAATGAAAGTGCAGCCCAGCAGAGGCTTTGACTGCTGGAGCCTTTTTCTTTGGCAGCAGCTGCTGCAAGTGGGCAAGGGAGCTGCGAGAGTGAACAAGGGGACGGTCGGTCTATGGGAGAAGGAAGCTGCCGAGGCGCAGTGTGTTGCGCTCAGTTTCAAGGCTGCCTGGAGGAGGGGGGGTGCTTGAAGAACGCCTTCTTTCTGGACGCCTCCTTCTGCCTGTGCTCCAGCTGCATGCACTCTGCAGCACGGAAGGTTTAAGAACCTGCTTCTGGCCAGCTTGTGTCCAGGAGTGCAAGGGCTGCGCCTTCCTTCCTGAAGCAGCCAGAGCATTCTCAGCTGAATGTGCTTGTGAAGCAGCTCTTGGCTGGACATGTGAAAGTCGCTCCCCTGAGTACACGAGCCCGGTGCCCAGCTGCTTGCTTCTTCGCCTTCTGTGCTCTGGAGAGAAGTGAAGCCCAGGCATGGCTTGGAGCTTTGCCGCTCTTCAGCGTGAGTACTGCACGCAGCCACAGTGTGCTGTGCAGGGATTTTCCTCAGCTCGACGGACAAGCATTTTCTTGCTGTTTCAGCGAGTCCAAACTGTCCGTGTAGCTCTCGCTCAGCGAACTGCGTCAGGAGAGAAACACTTGCTGGAGTAGCTCTTCGCTGCGCAAGACTTTCAGCACAGCACCCCAATTCGGGCAAGGAGCAGGAGAAAGGAAGAGCATCTTTTCGTCCTGGCACGTTCTTCTGGGCGACACGCCTATCCGCCTCTTGGCTTCCTGCAAGGCTGTAAGCTTGGCGGTGCTACTGGCAAGTGGGAAGGCAGGGGCAGAGAGCACCGCGATCTGTGCACCGCGCGCTGTGCAGGCTGTAAAGGAAAGAGGGCTACCACCAGGCTGTGCTGCAAATACAGCTTTGCACGCGACGCGGGTAAGCTCCGGGGAAGCTTGTTGACCTAAAAGTGTTCTCTGTGCCAGACAGAGCTGAGACTCTTTCCCTTTACATTTGGACGAGAAAAAAGACCGAGTATGCTGGTGTATGTCGCTGCGAGGGAAAGTGCATAGCCCAGGCGTGCTTCGGCAGAAGCAGTCGGCTGCAGCACTTGGCTGCCGGCAGAGTGCTCTGTGCGCCAAGTAGACGATGGTTCGACTCCGGCAGAATGAAAGCACGACACGGTAAGAAGAGCATAAGAATGAAGGCAGGGCACGGAGCTGCTGTGCGCATGGCACTGGCTGCAAGAGGAAGCGTGGCTGTCCCTCGCTTCTTTGCCGGATTCACGTTAGCCCTCGTAAACAGAAAGTTCAACTTGCAGCTACTTGTGCTGCTACCCATTTCTCTTCCAGCTTTCCCTGGAAAGAAGTGTGCCCAGCTTTATGCTTGGAGATGCAGAGATGACAGTGGTAGATGCAGCGGAGACTGGAACTACAGAGTGCAGCCGAGAGTTTCTGCTGCTTTGACGTGAGGCAAGGGGAAATGAAAGTGCAGCCCAGCAGAGGCTTTGACTGCTGGAGCCTTTTTCTTTGGCAGCAGCTGCTGCAAGTGGGCAAGGGAGCTGCGAGAGTGAACAAGGGGACGGTCGGTCTATGGGAGAAGGAAGCTGCCGAGGCGCAGTGTGTTGCGCTCAGTTTCAAGGCTGCCTGGAGGAGGGGGGGGTGCTTGAAGAACGCCTTCTTTCTGGACGCCTCCTTCTGCCTGTGCTCCAGCTGCATGCACTCTGCAGCACGGAAGGTTTAAGAACCTGCTTCTGGCCAGCTTGTGTCCAGGAGTGCAAGGGCTGCGCCTTCCTTCCTGAAGCAGCCAGAGCATTCTCAGCTGAATGTGCTTGTGAAGCAGCTCTTGGCTGGACATGTGAAAGTCGCTCCCCTGAGTACACGAGCCCGGTGCCCAGCTGCTTGCTTCTTCGCCTTCTGTGCTCTGGAGAGAAGTGAAGCCCAGGCATGGCTTGGAGCTTTGCCGCTCTTCAGCGTGAGTACTGCACGCAGCCACAGTGTGCTGTGCAGGGATTTTCCTCAGCTCGACGGACAAGCATTTTCTTGCTGTTTCAGCGAGTCCAAACTGTCCGTGTAGCTCTCGCTCAGCGAACTGCGTCAGGAGAGAAACACTTGCTGGAGTAGCTCTTCGCTGCGCAAGACTTTCAGCACAGCACCCCAATTCGGGCAAGGAGCAGGAGAAAGGAAGAGCATCTTTTCGTCCTGGCACGTTCTTCTGGGCGACACGCCTATCCGCCTCTTGGCTCCCTGCAAGGCTGTAAGCTTGGCGGTGCTACTGGCAAGTGGGAAGGCAGGGGCAGAGAGCACCGCGATCTGTGCACCGCGCGCTGTGCAGGCTGTAAAGGAAAGAGGGCTACCACCAGGCTGTGCTGCAAATACAGCTTTGCACGCGACGCGGGTAAGCTCCGGGGAAGCTTGTTGACCTAAAAGTGTTCTCTGTGCCAGACAGAGCTGAGACTCTTTCCCTTTACATTTGGACGAGAAAAAAGACCGAGTATGCTGGTATATGTCGCTGCGAGGGAAAGTGCATAGCCCAGGCGTGCTTCGGCAGAAGCAGTCGGCTGCAGCACTTGGCTGCCGGCAGAGTGCTCTGTGCGCCAAGTAGACGATGGTTCGACTCCGGCAGAATGAAAGCACGACACGGTAAGAAGAGCATAAGAATGAAGGCAGGGCACGGAGCTGCTGTGCGCATGGCACTGGCTGCAAGAGGAAGCGTGGCTGTCCCTCGCTTCTTTGCCGGATTCACGTTAGCCCTCGTAAACAGAAAGTTCAACTTGCAGCTACTTGTGCTGCTACCCATTTCTCTTCCAGCTTTCCCTGGAAAGAAGTGTGCCCAGCTTTATGCTTGGAGATGCAGAGATGACAGTGGTAGATGCAGCGGAGACTGGAAATACAGAGTGCAGCCGAGAGTTTCTGCTGCTTTGACGTGAGGCAAGGGGAAATGAAAGTGCAGCCCAGCAGAGGCTTTGACTGCTGGAGCCTTTTTCTTTGGCAGCAGCTGCTGCAAGTGGGCAAGGGAGCTGCGAGAGTGAACAAGGGGACGGTCGGTCTATGGGAGAAGGAAGCTGCCGAGGCGCAGTGTGTTGCGCTCAGTTTCAAGGCTGCCTGGAGGAGGGGGGGGTGCTTGAAGAACGCCTTCTTTCTGGACGCCTCCTTCTGCCTGTGCTCCAGCTGCATGCACTCTGCAGCACGGAAGGTTTAAGAACCTGCTTCTGGCCAGCTTGTGTCCAGGAGTGCAAGGGCTGCGCCTTCCTTCCTGAAGCAGCCAGAGCATTCTCAGCTGAATGTGCTTGTGAAGCAGCTCTTGGCTGGACATGTGAAAGTCGCTCCCCTGAGTACACGAGCCCGGTGCCCAGCTGCTTGCTTCTTCGCCTTCTGTGCTCTGGAGAGAAGTGAAGCCCAGGCATGGCTTGGAGCTTTGCCGCTCTTCAGCGTGAGTACTGCACGCAGCCACAGTGTGCTGTGCAGGGATTTTCCTCAGCTCGACGGACAAGCATTTTCTTGCTGTTTCAGCGAGTCCAAACTGTCCGTGTAGCTCTCGCTCAGCGAACTGCGTCAGGAGAGAAACACTTGCTGGAGTAGCTCTTCGCTGCGCAAGACTTTCAGCACAGCACCCCAATTCGGGCAAGGAGCAGGAGAAAGGAAGAGCATCTTTTCGTCCTGGCACGTTCTTCTGGGCGACACGCCTATCCGCCTCTTGGCTCCCTGCAAGGCTGTAAGCTTGGCGGTGCTACTGGCAAGTGGGAAGGCAGGGGCAGAGAGCACCGCGATCTGTGCACCGCGCGCTGTGCAGGCTGTAAAGGAAAGAGGGCTACCACCAGGCTGTGCTGCAAATACAGCTTTGCACGCGACGCGGGTAAGCTCCGGGGAAGCTTGTTGACCTAAAAGTGTTCTCTGTGCCAGACAGAGCTGAGACTCTTTCCCTTTACATTTGGACGAGAAAAAAGACCGAGTATGCTGGTGTATGTCGCTGCGAGGGAAAGTGCATAGCCCAGGCGTGCTTCGGCAGAAGCAGTCGGCTGCAGCACTTGGCTGCCGGCAGAGTGCTCTGTGCGCCAAGTAGACGATGGTTCGACTCCGGCAGAATGAAAGCACGACACGGTAAGAAGAGCATAAGAATGAAGGCAGGGCACGGAGCTGCTGTGCGCATGGCACTGGCTGCAAGAGGAAGCGTGGCTGTCCCTCGCTTCTTTGCCGGATTCACGTTAGCCCTCGTAAACAGAAAGTTCAACTTGCAGCTACTTGTGCTGCTACCCATTTCTCTTCCAGCTTTCCCTGGAAAGAAGTGTGCCCAGCTTTATGCTTGGAGATGCAGAGATGACAGTGGTAGATGCAGCGGAGACTGGAACTACAGAGTGCAGCCGAGAGTTTCTGCTGCTTTGACGTGAGGCAAGGGGAAATGAAAGTGCAGCCCAGCAGAGGCTTTGACTGCTGGAGCCTTTTTCTTTGGCAGCAGCTGCTGCAAGTGGGCAAGGGAGCTGCGAGAGTGAACAAGGGGACGGTCGGTCTATGGGAGAAGGAAGCTGCCGAGGCGCAGTGTGTTGCGCTCAGTTTCAAGGCTGCCTGGAGGAGGGGGGGGTACTTGAAGAACGCCTTCTTTCTGGACGCCTCCTTCTGCCTGTGCTCCAGCTGCATGCACTCTGCAGCACGGAAGGTTTAAGAACCTGCTTCTGGCCAGCTTGTGTCCAGGAGTGCAAGGGCTGCGCCTTCCTTCCTGAAGCAGCCAGAGCATTCTCAGCTGAATGTGCTTGTGAAGCAGCTCTTGGCTGGACATGTGAAAGTCGCTCCCCTGAGTACACGAGCCCGGTGCCCAGCTGCTTGCTTCTTCGCCTTCTGTGCTCTGGAGAGAAGTGAAGCCCAGGCATGGCTTGGAGCTTTGCCGCTCTTCAGCGTGAGTACTGCACGCAGCCACAGTGTGCTGTGCAGGGATTTTCCTCAGCTCGACGGACAAGCATTTTCTTGCTGTTTCAGCGAGTCCAAACTGTCCGTGTAGCTCTCGCTCAGCGAACTGCGTCAGGAGAGAAACACTTGCTGGAGTAGCTCTTCGCTGCGCAAGACTTTCAGCACAGCACCCCAATTCGGGCAAGGAGCAGGAGAAAGGAAGAGCATCTTTTCGTCCTGGCACGTTCTTCTGGGCGACACGCCTATCCGCCTCTTGGCTCCCTGCAAGGCTGTAAGCTTGGCGGTGCTACTGGCAAGTGGGAAGGCAGGGGCAGAGAGCACCGCGATCTGTGCACCGCGCGCTGTGCAGGCTGTAAAGGAAAGAGGGCTACCACCAGGCTGTGCTGCAAATACAGCTTTGCACGCGACGCGGGTAAGCTCCGGGGAAGCTTGTTGACCTAAAAGTGTTCTCTGTGCCAGACAGAGCTGAGACTCTTTCCCTTTACATTTGGACGAGAAAAAAGACCGAGTATGCTGGTGTATGTCGCTGCGAGGGAAAGTGCATAGCCCAGGCGTGCTTCGGCAGAAGCAGTCGGCTGCAGCACTTGGCTGCCGGCAGAGTGCTCTGTGCGCCAAGTAGACGATGGTTCGACTCCGGCAGAATGAAAGCACGACACGGTAAGAAGAGCATAAGAATGAAGGCAGGGCACGGAGCTGCTGTGCGCATGGCACTGGCTGCAAGAGGAAGCGTGGCTGTCCCTCGCTTCTTTGCCGGATTCACGTTAGCCCTCGTAAACAGAAAGTTCAACTTGCAGCTACTTGTGCTGCTACCCATTTCTCTTCCAGCTTTCCCTGGAAAGAAGTGTGCCCAGCTTTATGCTTGGAGATGCAGAGATGACAGTGGTAGATGCAGCGGAGACTGGAACTACAGAGTGCAGCCGAGAGTTTCTGCTGCTTTGACGTGAGGCAAGGGGAAATGAAAGTGCAGCCCAGCAGAGGCTTTGACTGCTGGAGCCTTTTTCTTTGGCAGCAGCTGCTGCAAGTGGGCAAGGGAGCTGCGAGAGTGAACAAGGGGACGGTCGGTCTATGGGAGAAGGAAGCTGCCGAGGCGCAGTGTGTTGCGCTCAGTTTCAAGGCTGCCTGGAGGAGGGGGGGTGCTTGAAGAACGCCTTCTTTCTGGACGCCTCCTTCTGCCTGTGCTCCAGCTGCATGCACTCTGCAGCACGGAAGGTTTAAGAACCTGCTTCTGGCCAGCTTGTGTCCAGGAGTGCAAGGGCTGCGCCTTCCTTCCTGAAGCAGCCAGAGCATTCTCAGCTGAATGTGCTTGTGAAGCAGCTCTTGGCTGGACATGTGAAAGTCGCTCCCCTGAGTACACGAGCCCGGTGCCCAGCTGCTTGCTTCTTCGCCTTCTGTGCTCTGGAGAGAAGTGAAGCCCAGGCATGGCTTGGAGCTTTGCCGCTCTTCAGCGTGAGTACTGCACGCAGCCACAGTGTGCTGTGCAGGGATTTTCCTCAGCTCGACGGACAAGCATTTTCTTGCTGTTTCAGCGAGTCCAAACTGTCCGTGTAGCTCTCGCTCAGCGAACTGCGTCAGGAGAGAAACACTTGCTGGAGTAGCTCTTCGCTGCGCAAGACTTTCAGCACAGCACCCCAATTCGGGCAAGGAGCAGGAGAAAGGAAGAGCATCTTTTCGTCCTGGCACGTTCTTCTGGGCGACACGCCTATCCGCCTCTTGGCTCCCTGCAAGGCTGTAAGCTTGGCGGTGCTACTGGCAAGTGGGAAGGCAGGGGCAGAGAGCACCGCGATCTGTGCACCGCGCGCTGTGCAGGCTGTAAAGGAAAGAGGGCTACCACCAGGCTGTGCTGCAAATACAGCTTTGCACGCGACGCGGGTAAGCTCCGGGGAAGCTTGTTGACCTAAAAGTGTTCTCTGTGCCAGACAGAGCTGAGACTCTTTCCCTTTACATTTGGACGAGAAAAAAGACCGAGTATGCTGGTGTATGTCGCTGCGAGGGAAAGTGCATAGCCCAGGCGTGCTTCGGCAGAAGCAGTCGGCTGCAGCACTTGGCTGCCGGCAGAGTGCTCTGTGCGCCAAGTAGACGATGGTTCGACTCCGGCAGAATGAAAGCACGACACGGTAAGAAGAGCATAAGAATGAAGGCAGGGCACGGAGCTGCTGTGCGCATGGCACTGGCTGCAAGAGGAAGCGTGGCTGTCCCTCGCTTCTTTGCCGGATTCACGTTAGCCCTCGTAAACAGAAAGTTCAACTTGCAGCTACTTGTGCTGCTACCCATTTCTCTTCCAGCTTTCCCTGGAAAGAAGTGTGCCCAGCTTTATGCTTGGAGATGCAGAGATGACAGTGGTAGATGCAGCGGAGACTGGAACTACAGAGTGCAGCCGAGAGTTTCTGCTGCTTTGACGTGAGGCAAGGGGAAATGAAAGTGCAGCCCAGCAGAGGCTTTGACTGCTGGAGCCTTTTTCTTTGGCAGCAGCTGCTGCAAGTGGGCAAGGGAGCTGCGAGAGTGAACAAGGGGACGGTCGGTCTATGGGAGAAGGAAGCTGCCGAGGCGCAGTGTGTTGCGCTCAGTTTCAAGGCTGCCTGGAGGAGGGGGGGGTGCTTGAAGAACGCCTTCTTTCTGGACGCCTCCTTCTGCCTGTGCTCCAGCTGCATGCACTCTGCAGCACGGAAGGTTTAAGAACCTGCTTCTGGCCAGCTTGTGTCCAGGAGTGCAAGGGCTGCGCCTTCCTTCCTGAAGCAGCCAGAGCATTCTCAGCTGAATGTGCTTGTGAAGCAGCTCTTGGCTGGACATGTGAAAGTCGCTCCCCTGAGTACACGAGCCCGGTGCCCAGCTGCTTGCTTCTTCGCCTTCTGTGCTCTGGAGAGAAGTGAAGCCCAGGCATGGCTTGGAGCTTTGCCGCTCTTCAGCGTGAGTACTGCACGCAGCCACAGTGTGCTGTGCAGGGATTTTCCTCAGCTCGACGGACAAGCATTTTCTTGCTGTTTCAGCGAGTCCAAACTGTCCGTGTAGCTCTCGCTCAGCGAACTGCGTCAGGAGAGAAACACTTGCTGGAGTAGCTCTTCGCTGCGCAAGACTTTCAGCACAGCACCCCAATTCGGGCAAGGAGCAGGAGAAAGGAAGAGCATCTTTTCGTCCTGGCACGTTCTTCTGGGCGACACGCCTATCCGCCTCTTGGCTCCCTGCAAGGCTGTAAGCTTGGCGGTGCTACTGGCAAGTGGGAAGGCAGGGGCAGAGAGCACCGCGATCTGTGCACCGCGCGCTGTGCAGGCTGTAAAGGAAAGAGGGCTACCACCAGGCTGTGCTGCAAATACAGCTTTGCACGCGACGCGGGTAAGCTCCGGGGAAGCTTGTTGACCTAAAAGTGTTCTCTGTGCCAGACAGAGCTGAGACTCTTTCCCTTTACATTTGGACGAGAAAAAAGACCGAGTATGCTGGTGTATGTCGCTGCGAGGGAAAGTGCATAGCCCAGGCGTGCTTCGGCAGAAGCAGTCGGCTGCAGCACTTGGCTGCCGGCAGAGTGCTCTGTGCGCCAAGTAGACGATGGTTCGACTCCGGCAGAATGAAAGCACGACACGGTAAGAAGAGCATAAGAATGAAGGCAGGGCACGGAGCTGCTGTGCGCATGGCACTGGCTGCAAGAGGAAGCGTGGCTGTCCCTCGCTTCTTTGCCGGATTCACGTTAGCCCTCGTAAACAGAAAGTTCAACTTGCAGCTACTTGTGCTGCTACCCATTTCTCTTCCAGCTTTCCCTGGAAAGAAGTGTGCCCAGCTTTATGCTTGGAGATGCAGAGATGACAGTGGTAGATGCAGCGGAGACTGGAACTACAGAGTGCAGCCGAGAGTTTCTGCTGCTTTGACGTGAGGCAAGGGGAAATGAAAGTGCAGCCCAGCAGAGGCTTTGACTGCTGGAGCCTTTTTCTTTGGCAGCAGCTGCTGCAAGTGGGCAAGGGAGCTGCGAGAGTGAACAAGGGGACGGTCGGTCTATGGGAGAAGGAAGCTGCCGAGGCGCAGTGTGTTGCGCTCAGTTTCAAGGCTGCCTGGAGGAGGGGGGGGTGCTTGAAGAACGCCTTCTTTCTGGACGCCTCCTTCTGCCTGTGCTCCAGCTGCATGCACTCTGCAGCACGGAAGGTTTAAGAACCTGCTTCTGGCCAGCTTGTGTCCAGGAGTGCAAGGGCTGCGCCTTCCTTCCTGAAGCAGCCAGAGCATTCTCAGCTGAATGTGCTTGTGAAGCAGCTCTTGGCTGGACATGTGAAAGTCGCTCCCCTGAGTACACGAGCCCGGTGCCCAGCTGCTTGCTTCTTCGCCTTCTGTGCTCTGGAGAGAAGTGAAGCCCAGGCATGGCTTGGAGCTTTGCCGCTCTTCAGCGTGAGTACTGCACGCAGCCACAGTGTGCTGTGCAGGGATTTTCCTCAGCTCGACGGACAAGCATTTTCTTGCTGTTTCAGCGAGTCCAAACTGTCCGTGTAGCTCTCGCTCAGCGAACTGCGTCAGGAGAGAAACACTTGCTGGAGTAGCTCTTCGCTGCGCAAGACTTTCAGCACAGCACCCCAATTCGGGCAAGGAGCAGGAGAAAGGAAGAGCATCTTTTCGTCCTGGCACGTTCTTCTGGGCGACACGCCTATCCGCCTCTTGGCTCCCTGCAAGGCTGTAAGCTTGGCGGTGCTACTGGCAAGTGGGAAGGCAGGGGCAGAGAGCACCGCGATCTGTGCACCGCGCGCTGTGCAGGCTGTAAAGGAAAGAGGGCTACCACCAGGCTGTGCTGCAAATACAGCTTTGCACGCGACGCGGGTAAGCTCCGGGGAAGCTTGTTGACCTAAAAGTGTTCTCTGTGCCAGACAGAGCTGAGACTCTTTCCCTTTACATTTGGACGAGAAAAAAGACCGAGTATGCTGGTGTATGTCGCTGCGAGGGAAAGTGCATAGCCCAGGCGTGCTTCGGCAGAAGCAGTCGGCTGCAGCACTTGGCTGCCGGCAGAGTGCTCTGTGCGCCAAGTAGACGATGGTTCGACTCCGGCAGAATGAAAGCACGACACGGTAAGAAGAGCATAAGAATGAAGGCAGGGCACGGAGCTGCTGTGCGCATGGCACTGGCTGCAAGAGGAAGCGTGGCTGTCCCTCGCTTCTTTGCCGGATTCACGTTAGCCCTCGTAAACAGAAAGTTCAACTTGCAGCTACTTGTGCTGCTACCCATTTCTCTTCCAGCTTTCCCTGGAAAGAAGTGTGCCCAGCTTTATGCTTGGAGATGCAGAGATGACAGTGGTAGATGCAGCGGAGACTGGAACTACAGAGTGCAGCCGAGAGTTTCTGCTGCTTTGACGTGAGGCAAGGGGAAATGAAAGTGCAGCCCAGCAGAGGCTTTGACTGCTGGAGCCTTTTTCTTTGGCAGCAGCTGCTGCAAGTGGGCAAGGGAGCTGCGAGAGTGAACAAGGGGACGGTCGGTCTATGGGAGAAGGAAGCTGCCGAGGCGCAGTGTGTTGCGCTCAGTTTCAAGGCTGCCTGGAGGAGGGGGGGGTGCTTGAAGAACGCCTTCTTTCTGGACGCCTCCTTCTGCCTGTGCTCCAGCTGCATGCACTCTGCAGCACGGAAGGTTTAAGAACCTGCTTCTGGCCAGCTTGTGTCCAGGAGTGCAAGGGCTGCGCCTTCCTTCCTGAAGCAGCCAGAGCATTCTCAGCTGAATGTGCTTGTGAAGCAGCTCTTGGCTGGACATGTGAAAGTCGCTCCCCTGAGTACACGAGCCCGGTGCCCAGCTGCTTGCTTCTTCGCCTTCTGTGCTCTGGAGAGAAGTGAAGCCCAGGCATGGCTTGGAGCTTTGCCGCTCTTCAGCGTGAGTACTGCACGCAGCCACAGTGTGCTGTGCAGGGATTTTCCTCAGCTCGACGGACAAGCATTTTCTTGCTGTTTCACCGAGTCCAAACTGTCCGTGTAGCTCTCGCTCAGCGAACTGCGTCAGGAGAGAAACACTTGCTGGAGTAGCTCTTCGCTGCGCAAGACTTTCAGCACAGCACCCCAATTCGGGCAAGGAGCAGGAGAAAGGAAGAGCATCTTTTCGTCCTGGCACGTTCTTCTGGGCGACACGCCTATCCGCCTCTTGGCTCCCTGCAAGGCTGTAAGCTTGGCGGTGCTACTGGCAAGTGGGAAGGCAGGGGCAGAGAGCACCGCGATCTGTGCACCGCGCGCTGTGCAGGCTGTAAAGGAAAGAGGGCTACCACCAGGCTGTGCTGCAAATACAGCTTTGCACGCGACGCGGGTAAGCTCCGGGGAAGCTTGTTGACCTAAAAGTGTTCTCTGTGCCAGACAGAGCTGAGACTCTTTCCCTTTACATTTGGACGAGAAAAAAGACCGAGTATGCTGGTGTATGTCGCTGCGAGGGAAAGTGCATAGCCCAGGCGTGCTTCGGCAGAAGCAGTCGGCTGCAGCACTTGGCTGCCGGCAGAGTGCTCTGTGCGCCAAGTAGACGATGGTTCGACTCCGGCAGAATGAAAGCACGACACGGTAAGAAGAGCATAAGAATGAAGGCAGGGCACGGAGCTGCTGTGCGCATGGCACTGGCTGCAAGAGGAAGCGTGGCTGTCCCTCGCTTCTTTGCCGGATTCACGTTAGCCCTCGTAAACAGAAAGTTCAACTTGCAGCTACTTGTGCTGCTACCCATTTCTCTTCCAGCTTTCCCTGGAAAGAAGTGTGCCCAGCTTTATGCTTGGAGATGCAGAGATGACAGTGGTAGATGCAGCGGAGACTGGAACTACAGAGTGCAGCCGAGAGTTTCTGCTGCTTTGACGTGAGGCAAGGGGAAATGAAAGTGCAGCCCAGCAGAGGCTTTGACTGCTGGAGCCTTTTTCTTTGGCAGCAGCTGCTGCAAGTGGGCAAGGGAGCTGCGAGAGTGAACAAGGGGACGGTCGGTCTATGGGAGAAGGAAGCTGCCGAGGCGCAGTGTGTTGCGCTCAGTTTCAAGGCTGCCTGGAGGAGGGGGGGTGCTTGAAGAACGCCTTCTTTCTGGACGCCTCCTTCTGCCTGTGCTCCAGCTGCATGCACTCTGCAGCACGGAAGGTTTAAGAACCTGCTTCTGGCCAGCTTGTGTCCAGGAGTGCAAGGGCTGCGCCTTCCTTCCTGAAGCAGCCAGAGCATTCTCAGCTGAATGTGCTTGTGAAGCAGCTCTTGGCTGGACATGTGAAAGTCGCTCCCCTGAGTACACGAGCCCGGTGCCCAGCTGCTTGCTTCTTCGCCTTCTGTGCTCTGGAGAGAAGTGAAGCCCAGGCATGGCTTGGAGCTTTGCCGCTCTTCAGCGTGAGTACTGCACGCAGCCACAGTGTGCTGTGCAGGGATTTTCCTCAGCTCGACGGACAAGCATTTTCTTGCTGTTTCACCGAGTCCAAACTGTCCGTGTAGCTCTCGCTCAGCGAACTGCGTCAGGAGAGAAACACTTGCTGGAGTAGCTCTTCGCTGCGCAAGACTTTCAGCACAGCACCCCAATTCGGGCAAGGAGCAGGAGAAAGGAAGAGCATCTTTTCGTCCTGGCACGTTCTTCTGGGCGACACGCCTATCCGCCTCTTGGCTCCCTGCAAGGCTGTAAGCTTGGCGGTGCTACTGGCAAGTGGGAAGGCAGGGGCAGAGAGCACCGCGATCTGTGCACCGCGCGCTGTGCAGGCTGTAAAGGAAAGAGGGCTACCACCAGGCTGTGCTGCAAATACAGCTTTGCACGCGACGCGGGTAAGCTCCGGGGAAGCTTGTTGACCTAAAAGTGTTCTCTGTGCCAGACAGAGCTGAGACTCTTTCCCTTTACATTTGGACGAGAAAAAAGACCGAGTATGCTGGTGTATGTCGCTGCGAGGGAAAGTGCATAGCCCAGGCGTGCTTCGGCAGAAGCAGTCGGCTGCAGCACTTGGCTGCCGGCAGAGTGCTCTGTGCGCCAAGTAGACGATGGTTCGACTCCGGCAGAATGAAAGCACGACACGGTAAGAAGAGCATAAGAATGAAGGCAGGGCACGGAGCTGCTGTGCGCATGGCACTGGCTGCAAGAGGAAGCGTGGCTGTCCCTCGCTTCTTTGCCGGATTCACGTTAGCCCTCGTAAACAGAAAGTTCAACTTGCAGCTACTTGTGCTGCTACCCATTTCTCTTCCAGCTTTCCCTGGAAAGAAGTGTGCCCAGCTTTATGCTTGGAGATGCAGAGATGACAGTGGTAGATGCAGCGGAGACTGGAACTACAGAGTGCAGCCGAGAGTTTCTGCTGCTTTGACGTGAGGCAAGGGGAAATGAAAGTGCAGCCCAGCAGAGGCTTTGACTGCTGGAGCCTTTTTCTTTGGCAGCAGCTGCTGCAAGTGGGCAAGGGAGCTGCGAGAGTGAACAAGGGGACGGTCGGTCTATGGGAGAAGGAAGCTGCCGAGGCGCAGTGTGTTGCGCTCAGTTTCAAGGCTGCCTGGAGGAGGGGGGGTGCTTGAAGAACGCCTTCTTTCTGGACGCCTCCTTCTGCCTGTGCTCCAGCTGCATGCACTCTGCAGCACGGAAGGTTTAAGAACCTGCTTCTGGCCAGCTTGTGTCCAGGAGTGCAAGGGCTGCGCCTTCCTTCCTGAAGCAGCCAGAGCATTCTCAGCTGAATGTGCTTGTGAAGCAGCTCTTGGCTGGACATGTGAAAGTCGCTCCCCTGAGTACACGAGCCCGGTGCCCAGCTGCTTGCTTCTTCGCCTTCTGTGCTCTGGAGAGAAGTGAAGCCCAGGCATGGCTTGGAGCTTTGCCGCTCTTCAGCGTGAGTACTGCACGCAGCCACAGTGTGCTGTGCAGGGATTTTCCTCAGCTCGACGGACAAGCATTTTCTTGCTGTTTCACCGAGTCCAAACTGTCCGTGTAGCTCTCGCTCAGCGAACTGCGTCAGGAGAGAAACACTTGCTGGAGTAGCTCTTCGCTGCGCAAGACTTTCAGCACAGCACCCCAATTCGGGCAAGGAGCAGGAGAAAGGAAGAGCATCTTTTCGTCCTGGCACGTTCTTCTGGGCGACACGCCTATCCGCCTCTTGGCTCCCTGCAAGGCTGTAAGCTTGGCGGTGCTACTGGCAAGTGGGAAGGCAGGGGCAGAGAGCACCGCGATCTGTGCACCGCGCGCTGTGCAGGCTGTAAAGGAAAGAGGGCTACCACCAGGCTGTGCTGCAAATACAGCTTTGCACGCGACGCGGGTAAGCTCCGGGGAAGCTTGTTGACCTAAAAGTGTTCTCTGTGCCAGACAGAGCTGAGACTCTTTCCCTTTACATTTGGACGAGAAAAAAGACCGAGTATGCTGGTGTATGTCGCTGCGAGGGAAAGTGCATAGCCCAGGCGTGCTTCGGCAGAAGCAGTCGGCTGCAGCACTTGGCTGCCGGCAGAGTGCTCTGTGCGCCAAGTAGACGATGGTTCGACTCCGGCAGAATGAAAGCACGACACGGTAAGAAGAGCATAAGAATGAAGGCAGGGCACGGAGCTGCTGTGCGCATGGCACTGGCTGCAAGAGGAAGCGTGGCTGTCCCTCGCTTCTTTGCCGGATTCACGTTAGCCCTCGTAAACAGAAAGTTCAACTTGCAGCTACTTGTGCTGCTACCCATTTCTCTTCCAGCTTTCCCTGGAAAGAAGTGTGCCCAGCTTTATGCTTGGAGATGCAGAGATGACAGTGGTAGATGCAGCGGAGACTGGAACTACAGAGTGCAGCCGAGAGTTTCTGCTGCTTTGACGTGAGGCAAGGGGAAATGAAAGTGCAGCCCAGCAGAGGCTTTGACTGCTGGAGCCTTTTTCTTTGGCAGCAGCTGCTGCAAGTGGGCAAGGGAGCTGCGAGAGTGAACAAGGGGACGGTCGGTCTATGGGAGAAGGAAGCTGCCGAGGCGCAGTGTGTTGCGCTCAGTTTCAAGGCTGCCTGGAGGAGGGGGGGGTGCTTGAAGAACGCCTTCTTTCTGGACGCCTCCTTCTGCCTGTGCTCCAGCTGCATGCACTCTGCAGCACGGAAGGTTTAAGAACCTGCTTCTGGCCAGCTTGTGTCCAGGAGTGCAAGGGCTGCGCCTTCCTTCCTGAAGCAGCCAGAGCATTCTCAGCTGAATGTGCTTGTGAAGCAGCTCTTGGCTGGACATGTGAAAGTCGCTCCCCTGAGTACACGAGCCCGGTGCCCAGCTGCTTGCTTCTTCGCCTTCTGTGCTCTGGAGAGAAGTGAAGCCCAGGCATGGCTTGGAGCTTTGCCGCTCTTCAGCGTGAGTACTGCACGCAGCCACAGTGTGCTGTGCAGGGATTTTCCTCAGCTCGACGGACAAGCATTTTCTTGCTGTTTCACCGAGTCCAAACTGTCCGTGTAGCTCTCGCTCAGCGAACTGCGTCAGGAGAGAAACACTTGCTGGAGTAGCTCTTCGCTGCGCAAGACTTTCAGCACAGCACCCAATTCGGGCAAGGAGCAGGAGAAAGGAAGAGCATCTTTTCGTCCTGGCACGTTCTTCTGGGCGACACGCCTATCCGCCTCTTGGCTCCCTGCAAGGCTGTAAGCTTGGCGGTGCTACTGGCAAGTGGGAAGGCAGGGGCAGAGAGCACCGCGATCTGTGCACCGCGCGCTGTGCAGGCTGTAAAGGAAAGAGGGCTACCACCAGGCTGTGCTGCAAATACAGCTTTGCACGCGACGCGGGTAAGCTCCGGGGAAGCTTGTTGACCTAAAAGTGTTCTCTGTGCCAGACAGAGCTGAGACTCTTTCCCTTTACATTTGGACGAGAAAAAAGACCGAGTATGCTGGTGTATGTCGCTGCGAGGGAAAGTGCATAGCCCAGGCGTGCTTCGGCAGAAGCAGTCGGCTGCAGCACTTGGCTGCCGGCAGAGTGCTCTGTGCGCCAAGTAGACGATGGTTCGACTCCGGCAGAATGAAAGCACGACACGGTAAGAAGAGCATAAGAATGAAGGCAGGGCACGGAGCTGCTGTGCGCATGGCACTGGCTGCAAGAGGAAGCGTGGCTGTCCCTCGCTTCTTTGCCGGATTCACGTTAGCCCTCGTAAACAGAAAGTTCAACTTGCAGCTACTTGTGCTGCTACCCATTTCTCTTCCAGCTTTCCCTGGAAAGAAGTGTGCCCAGCTTTATGCTTGGAGATGCAGAGATGACAGTGGTAGATGCAGCGGAGACTGGAACTACAGAGTGCAGCCGAGAGTTTCTGCTGCTTTGACGTGAGGCAAGGGGAAATGAAAGTGCAGCCCAGCAGAGGCTTTGACTGCTGGAGCCTTTTTCTTTGGCAGCAGCTGCTGCAAGT